>NW_022725566.1:213961-251179 GCF_011630105.1 Anneissia japonica
TATATATATATATATATATAAATCGAGATGGGAAAAGTTGTGGATTTATTTGACAATTTAAACTTAAGGCCGTTTGATCGTCGGGCCCCTGAATGCGCCAATGCTCGACACATAATCGCCTCTCCACATCACAATTACCGCGTTAATGTCATTGTACTGTTAGACCTGCTTAAAGGATACATAGACCCTTATTAATAATAGGGCGATTTTAAAAGCACCCATATGGCATGTGCATAAAGCTGAACAGCAATGCGTCCACACCACCTGTTGTAAGTATATTGCGGCAAGTTCTTAGAACCAGAAGGTGAGGTCCCTAATTTTTCTCACTCAAGGACATGCATAACGCCCCATCTAAGATCAGCCAGGGAGAAGTGTTCCGGTTGCGTGCAGTTCCACTTTCTGAGGCCAAGTAGCGTACCATAGCATATTGGTATGGAATAAGATAATTTTGATGAATATACGTATATGGCGGTGGGAGTTTGAATGGTTGTGCGCCTGCGTTTAAAACAGAAGTTTTTAAATGAATACAACAGAAATCGAATTATATAAGTGAATGAATAAAAAGATGGTTAGATGGCTGGTTGGATGGATAGATGGATGGACCAATGGATGGATAGTTGAATGTGTGGACAGTTGGATGGATGAATTAATAAACGAGATGTGATTTTTTATTTCTTCCAGCTTCATTGTTATATTCGACACAATTTTCAATTCTCGGCATCGTAACTTTGCAGTATTCCAGCATTTCGAAACACTTATTACAGTTATCCTACGAAGGCGGCCTAGCTGCAAAAGATTAGCAGTCGCTCACTTACAAATTATTGTATTATAAGCGAGTGACCGACTAAAGAGGATATTCCAACGGCGAAGTACCATTAAAACATCTAGCTATTGCTGAACAAACAAAAGACATGTAAAGTCCCATAATCGATTATGTGTTTAAATTTAAACCAGTTTCCAAGGCGATGTGCGGATACAAAGTCGTTAAGGTAAACTTGAGAAAAGAAATAACGGGAAATTGCTAGCAATATTTGTCAATTGTATTTCTTATGACGCACAATAGCAAGCCATACTCATAGGTAGAATGCTAGCCGTGGCGGAAGGAAACGACAAAATAGAGGAGAAAGTTCCGCATCAGTACCGTCCACCTGTACGCTACAACGTCTTGCAACACAATGGAACTTCGCATGCTCAATCAAATATCTTTTATTTCACCATCCATCCCTTCATATTCCACACACAGCCATTCTTCTTCCATCTGTCCGTCCGTTCGCCCGTCAACCTACTTAGCCATCCATATATGACACATCCATTCACCATATTCAACCATCTAATCACTCATACACCTATTCATCCTCGATCCTTCATTCCATCTTCATATTCGATCCAAATACACCCATCCTTCCGTCCACCTACAGTACTTAACCAGCCATCCATGATGAAGACACCATTCGACCATTTAGCAAGACACCCATCCATCTATCTGTTCAACCATAGAGAAGATAGAACCACCCAGCAACCATTTATCAGTCCACTCACTCCTCACCCATCCATCCATCCGTCCGTCCGTCCGTCCGTCGATAGTTCGATACATTTGACTTACTTACAGCATACACACATGAAAATGTAAACATCATTTTGGTACCGTACCAAATAGTCTGTCTAAACTTTTAATATAACCAAGGTTGATACGGTGTTGCAAGATTAAATAGGCCTAAAACTATTTACATTACATATTAACAAGGAATCGCTTGCATGCGTGGTATGATTGGCACACCCACAAGTGTTCATTCAATTATAATGAGCCTCCATATAAATGTAAATTTATCATTCATATTTAATTTCCTTTACAAGTCATCTAGCAAGTACGTAGGCCTATATTATACATTCATTCAAAAAAATAAATGGGAAAATTGTCGATATATAGACCCAAAACGCATTTAATTCAGTTCTAATCTGAAGGTGGTATTTCAGGCAATTATAGATAAGGCCTACGTATGGTACGTGACTACGTGATTACTGGTATTATGTAG
This sequence comes from Anneissia japonica, assembly GCF_011630105.1. Taxonomy (NCBI): domain Eukaryota; kingdom Metazoa; phylum Echinodermata; class Crinoidea; order Comatulida; family Comatulidae; genus Anneissia; species Anneissia japonica. The sequence continues at coordinate 215,995 of NW_022725566.1, forward strand.
GTATATTTAAGAAGAATGAAGAATTTTTCAAAATCATATAGGACTCAATTGCGCCTACGTAGCATTACCGAACGTTGGTGAAGGCCTACACACGAACAGGGCGCAATACGCTAAACCCCGTCCCTTGAAGTGGTGCTAAGGTACACTTGCGTGTTTGTGGGACATGTGCGTAATCCTTGCTATTAACTCAATCAATCTGTATATTTATTTACTTAAATAACACGTTCTGGTTGGCTATGGTTGTTGGAAGTTTGACTCCAGGACGGTTTAATAATAAGAGCGCACATGTAAACGTTGAGGAAATTGCCGAAGAAATACTGCAAGCCCTCACACGACTTTACAAATAGTAGTGTAGGCCTACGTAAAGGGATAAATGATATCAAAGACCATTATACCACCCGACAAGGATCCACTCTGCCACTCAGTGCATTAAGTTATATCTATTCATTTCTGGTGGTGTGCATCTACCCGGTCACCTCTTAAGAACTGAATTATTCGTCTCGAATTTCAGAAACACTATCAGATAATATAATGCCACATACGGTTACTACGCACTTGAACATGCTCTTTACTTTAAGGGATTACGACGGTTGATATTCAACACGAACTAATTGGTTTCCAGACAATGTAAACAAGCGACATGTACAATACAATAGAAAATGAATGCACGATACGCGATTCACGTCATCTTCGCATCAAACGAGGCGCGATATACTTACGCATCAAAGTAGTGACACTATAATTTATACATAAACGCTGTAATCTTCCACCAAGTTATGCATGAAAAAATTACACTTCTATTTGTGTACTATAATTATGCAATATTCACACGTATGATGCATGATGCACGTAGTCACAGCGGTCACAGTATACGTCGCTAATTTTTCGTGCGTGCGTTGATGACACGATGTTGACGCGCTGATGACGCACCAACCAAATATCCAAAGGACTTTTTCTGCCTTCCAATAAAATGTCATTATACTTACCGTATGCTGTCAGATAGCTTTCTTACACATTTTATTTAAGTGAAAATAACACGACCACGGGCAAGAGTCAAATATAAATTCTAATATGCCTTTTATTTTGAAAATGCAATAGAAACCTTTTAATTTGTCAGAACGAACTAGGTGGAAATCAATGCAGACTTCTGGGACACAATATGAACAATTTATACCATTTTAGGTCTATAAGGCATAGTTCAAAGATAAAAACAAAAGAAATAGAGCTTATGCCATAAAATGTAGATAATAATATATCATGATAATGATATTATCTCATCGCATACTATACATGATGATATACTTGAGATAATTTCATCCATAATTGATACAATGAATCTTATTAATAACGAGTTTCTAAATCTAGTCTATAAACACTAGGCCTATCAAATTTTGTAACAAATTGATTTACCCATACAGTACAGTGGTAATGTATGGCATCATCATGCCCATATATGGATGTAATAGGCCTATGACATCATAATGCGCATATATATATATGTCTCTTATACACATCTAGATGTGTATAAGAGACAGTGCATACACCGTCCGAAATATATATATTATATATATATATAGGCAAGAGTCACACAAATGTATCACATGAAACGTGGATAGAGCTTCATTCGGCAGCGTTTAGGTTACTTCTCCTTTAAACTGTAATAAGAACCTTCACTTTGTTAAAGTGAGAGTAGAAGCCATTATTCGTGTATTTTATTGCCACTCTTCAGCGCGATGCGATACGTGCGAGAAGTCTGAAGTGCCTAGTTGAATACAAAACGTGTAACGCTATCGCTGATTAGCTAATAGCTAGTAATGCACCTAACCCTATCACCTCGGCAGGTGATAACTGGTGCGCAACTGCCGATATGCAATAAAGGTGTTTCTACAAACAAAACCCTCGATAATCCTCCTCATACATTTCTGTAATCTGTTCACATTTATAATTTATGTCAATCAATTACGCTATTGATTTTCGTTTTGTGATCTGCGGAGTGGCATCACGGTTTTCTCTATAAACCATCAATACATTATGTCTCATTAACATCTAATTGCGCACTGTTAGTTCGGCCTTCTAAATTAGACTCAGGGGGTAAATATGAACGTCAGCACTGGCATCGTGACAGTGCTAATACGTAGAACATTTAAAATAGCTTTAATGCATAGAATACCTATATCATTTTTACTAGGATTATAAGTGCCTGTATCCGTGCTACCCAATTATACCCACACCACATAGGCATACGTACAAATTCATCGTGCAACAATGCTTATTGAAAATGCTAACATCCTGAGTTCCCCATTCTATGATTGACTTGAGACACCACGTAGCCCTGGGCGCGTCCGTTAGAATGAACAGAATACGCGTTTGACGTCATGACATTGGACGGCCACTTTAAAGGCCATGGAATCAGGCTTACGTAAATAGAAGAACATGAGCTGGACATTTAGTAATCATTGTACATGTTTAATATGCTACCGACGTCAAGTGCATGCATAGGTGTGCATAAGTGGACGAAAGCATGAATGTGGACAGAACCGTTTAAAACAAACCGTGTGTAAACCGGTACGGGTTTCTTAACACCGAAACTTTAATGGGGGAATATGATGTGCTCAAATAAAAAGTTATTAGCTTGTATTCTTGGTGAGGACACTGTGTTCACGTGGTCTCCAAACTATCTATTCACAGCTCAATTTAATTTTCAAAAAATACTTAAAACGTTAATCTGTAAACCAAACAGCATGTACTGTACTATATTTATATGATGTATATAAATTAGTAAATATACAAGTAAATGGGTGGTAACTTATTGTTTACTCGAAATGACAATCGCGACTAGGTTGTCATAAACCAAGGCTTCAACATAGTTATATAGTATTGTTATATATAACCACTCACTATAAATTTTAGGTATTTTAACAGACTGTTTATAATCCCTAGCAATGATATACCGATAGATTATCGTATTATACTGAACACTACAGTACATGAATAATCAGACGGTAAAGAAAGCTAATTGAGTTTAAAAGGTTAGATAATGTTTCAAAACAGATTGAAACAGAGTACGTGCAACTACGTCACCGTCGCTGTTAGCCAATCAGCTGCCGAGGCTTCCAGACATACGTTTATATAGATGAGCATATTCAAGTTGTCTTAAAGTATATACAGAATTCAAATGTTATATAGTTACGAAGGAGTACGTGATTCGTTTGATTGATCGAAATTGCTTGAATAACTGACTGTGCTTTAAATCGATACACACATATTCATCACAAAAAAAGAATCACTTCGGAATGTTATTTTGTTAATGTCAAAAAGAAAAATAAAACACTCATCTGAAATTCCACACTGAATAGTTCATTTTACTATCTTACGATAATAATTATATGCAGTCGATTTTAATTTTACCCTTCTCTCAAAAAGAATTTTCCCCAATTTTTCTTTCTAAACATGCGATATTTACCAAAGAAAAATGTTATTTGCAATCAAAAAATTAAACAAAAATATATTGACTAATTGTACCTTCCAAGATAAGTAAATAAGCGCCATAACAGTTTACTGGATGGAACGTGCTTTGAATAAATCGTTTCACGGACGATCAATTACACAACATTCTACGAAGGGTGTTCGACGCAGATTCAACTGCGGATAATTAAACAATAATTACCACAGTATAAACAAATCAATTTATATTACACCACCCGTACAAATTCACGAAATAATATGTGCGGAAAAAAAACACAGTGATACCGTTACCATCCTAAAATATTACGAGTGAAACCTATTTGATCTAAAATCAATCACATTATATCATTATTATTATTATTATTATGTCAAATAATCTCGTACGTAGTCTCACATTTGTGTAGTTGTTTCTTAACTTCAATCAGGTGATGAAGCCCTCGTAAATATCAGTGGCGCATCTAGGGATTGCTCGGAGTACTTGTCTTATAATCGTGAAATGTTGGTACCGATATCGAATTGCTAATTGCATATAATGCCAAATTATGCAGATTTGCGTTAACTACAGGTAATACCATATCGGATGAGAATGATTACATGGGAAGGGGAAATATTCCCCCCCCCCCGAAAAAAAAATACTCGTGCCCTCCCCCAAAATATCTCGCTCTAGTAGTTATAAATCACCTTAAATCATCTTATTTGGCGAGCTAGCTCCCCCTCACCTAATCATCGAGTCCCCACTTTACCTTCGCCCCTTAGCTCCCCCTCCCCCCGCCCATTTCCAGATTAGATACGCCACTCGTAAATATGGCTCTCATCCACCACCTCACGTAACGTACGAATTCGGGCACCTCCGGGGCTGAGCCAACCCTCTGCTTGATTTATATTTCAGATTTGTTGGCGGAAACGCAAAAACTACTGAATACTAGGCGTAGTACCGGCTTGTGTTTACGTCAACGCGTTGGCCAGTGTGAACTGAGCTTTAAGGCGAATTCAGTCACCAGGGACCAAATTCAACGGGGTTCGTTTACGGAAATTCATGCGCCAGAATCCGTGTCACACCGGTCACTGACAGTTTACACGAACGATATTAATCTTTAGCATTGTACAATACATACCTGTGTTGTTCGGGTTAGCTTTGGGATGATGTCTCGTAGCTCGTGTAAGCTTTTGTTGATTCGATCGCGCCGCCTTTTCTCGACCAGTCGATGGGACGTAAGCTGTTTCTGAAGAGAAAACATCACGGAGGAGACTGTTCATAAAAGTGTAGTATGTTCTGTAGCAATTCAAATAATAAACTGAAATGTGAAAGACTTGTCTTATAATCGTGAAATGTTGGTATCGAATTGCTAATTGCTATATAATGCCAAATTATGCAGACTTGCGTTCACTATAGGTAATACCATATCAGATGAGGATGATTACATTATCATTTCATTCAACGGAGATGATGCCGTCTCCTGATGACGTCACGAATGCTATTGACAAATCAAGAAACTTCATATCCTGATGAATCAGTTTTCACAAAACAGACACCTTACGTTAATACTTATAGCTAAGCAATGTTATGTAGGTCCGGTTGCCGTATGTCTTACGCACATGATGCTAATAAAACATTCTGTGTGACATGTACAGTTTTTCTGGAATATTTCTGAACACTTAATTGCGAAATTTGCGATCTCACGAGTACAGTCCCCAACGTAAGTGACACATAAAACATTATAGTGGTTAGGAATATTGGACGATGTCATAAATAACAGAATAAACAAGGATCAAATGAAATTGTAGGTTTATAGTCGTTGCTTATTATTGTCTAATATCACTTTCAATTAGGCCTATTATTTATTGTTGTTACTATTGTTGTTGTATTTGGTTTAATTATTGTTTTATTTTTATTATAACTATTATCGTTATTACTATTATTATTATTTTAGCATATTATTGTTAGGTCTATTTGCCCTATTATTTTCAAGCTTATTGATGTCGTTGCATTTATATATATTTATTTTCATATCATCTATGACTTATGAAAACAAACGGGGATCTGAAAACGTAATTTCAGTTTTCTAGTTTAATAAGAACAATGCAAGTTACAGTAGGTACGGTAATGAAAACCACTGCATATACACCAACGACCATGGGACAACTAATTTCGTGTCAAAAACGAAAGTGTGAGTGTTCTTAATGCTGCATTATTCAACGATCCAAGTGCAGAATCAATATTGTGATTACCATTGCGAAGTTAATGACACGGTTAATAATCTTTGTGCATTTAGATCGCGACATGAGCACAATGTGTCATCCTTGTGATGCAGTAGTATTTACAATAAAGCGCCATTCTGTTAAATCCATAGAGATTCATGACAATCGAATATACCTAAACGTTAATTCCTCCAGAAAATCGAAAAGTTGTCTGCATTATCGTAAAACCATAGGTAAGGATACAGACTGTAAACTACACATTTACACAATTTATCAAAATAATGGTCATATTTTATAGAGTACAGTATCACTGTATCCATTCAATCGGTAGACCTATTTTATAGAGATTAGTCGTCAGGTCCGCGCATCCCGGATGCGCTTCTTTACCACGCGCATTCAATATACGCGTTTCCTATACGCGCATCCGGTACGCCCATCCGGCACGCGCATCCGACACGCTCATTCGGTTACCAAAACTGAAGTTCTCCTGAACATTTTCTTGAGTGTAATGAACATGAATGAGGACCTATCGCAAATAGTTTATTTACTAGAGCAATGGAGTTATACCGGTAGTGTTGAAAAAATGTTATTGCGGCAGGCTACAATCTTAATCTTCGTTTTTAAGCATATTTCTGAATTAAGAATTTGTATATAAATTAGGTCTTTGTTAAAAAGATACATAACTATGGCGATTCGATACCTATAAAAATAGGTAATATTACCTATTGTAGGTCTATCAGGCCTAACTGGTATCACCATAGGCCTATCAATTTCATAAATGTTAAGTTAAAACAATGTACCGGTAATTATATTTTACTCAAAACATTGGGGCCTATGGAAATTTGAAGGGATTTTCTATTCTTGTAGCCTGTTGGTAGGCCTACTGTATTGTTGTTACTATTGTTGGTTGTGGGGTGGTTTAAAATACTCAACTTCCAAAGCCAAAAAGTGAACAGATGGAGCACTCAATTTGTATAATTAAACGTTCCACCAGCCTCTGTAAATGTTTTACTTATGGGACAAAAGACCCTCTCAGCGAGCTGCTTCACACTGAAGAAATTGTAATCCTACTTAACATGGAAACAAGTACGGATTTAGTACGCCTCTTCCATCACTGTCAAATGAATAAACGAAATACCCCAGGAAACATTCTTTGTCTTGATATATCATTCACAACGTTTGGTAAGCAATAGAAATTTTTTGATTGTAATCGGACAACACAAAGCATGCTTAGTCACAACCATGTCTTGAAAAGCTTGCTCTGGGCCCACACGTCGACTCTATTAGCCTATGCTAAAAATATGCACATAAATAATCGTATTGATTGAGGATTTTACACACATTATTCACTCACGAAATCATCATTACCAATGAAGCTCTTATTATCCGCTAAGCAATCCAATTTCTAATAATATTTAATGTGTACCACAATTACCACGATACACAAAATTTTCGAACAAGTGCGCGTACGACGCGTGACGTGCGTGCATAACAAAGGCCGATTGCTCGGCCAAGTGTGTATAATTAGATTGTTTGTGTCCCTTTTTTGTAAAGAAACGATTCCATTAATGATCACGAACACAAATGCGAATCAGACCTATAGAGTAGGAAACACCACGTAGTGTCATTGTGTTATATGCTGTTACACACAAGAATAAACACGCGAGCTTTTTTTCTTTCAACAGTGGATCTCGCTCCACCTTTTGTCCACGCTCTTCCATTGACGCCTCATCATGCAGATATTAGGAAACAGCACCGCCTCTTTGAATTAACCGGTCTCGTATGTTGAACTAACGCGTTTTACGGTTTTAATATACGAAGTAATGACACCTAATATCGAAACTTATGAAATGATGATGATTGCATTGGCGGTTACGGGATCATCTTACCACAAGTGGGCAAACAACGCGCACTGTTACCATAGTTACGTACATCCCTGACCCCCAATTACTAACCTTTCTCTTACGGGACGTGCTAACTCTTTCGTCCATCAACGATTCGCAACTTGATTGAGTCCTTTGTAGAAAAGATTAATTATGACATAATTTATTAATTTATACTGTACTGTTAGACCAATTCAAGTGTCATATAACACGTGATAATAATTAATGATTTAATAATTATACATAAACAAATAAAAAAAAACAATGCTAAAATATTGGTACGAATAACCATTATATATATTCGTTCCAATATATAGGCCTATATATTATTCGCATATAATTAGCCAATATATATGTGGGTGTGTGTGGGGTGTAGAGGTGGGCCTGTTGGTGTAGACCTAGTTATTTGTATATATAGGTTTATATATATTATATAGCAAGATGCATACAAGAAACATGGTCAATTCGTTATTAACTGAGTGTACTAATTTATACTTGCAACCCTGGGTCATCAGTGGGACCACTTATGTAGTTAATATAATGTCCCTAGGGCAAGCAATAATAAACTATTCGTGACATGCATTATTACGTTTTACAGGCCCAGAGCAAGAATATTTGACGAATTAATGCAGAGACACCTGTAATTACAATCGCTGTACGACCACGGTGTGATAAGAAGTATCCATTCTATTATTAAGACCGACCTCTTTCTTTGTTGTCTGTCGACAAAAACAATAACTGTTTTGGACAAGTGGTATGCCTAAGCTCTTGGAACATCGATGGAATAAGTTAATATAGATCACATCGGCATAAGACACTTACAGAAGCCTAGCACTTATAAAACTCTGTAGATAGTCATATAATCGAAATTGCGTAAGTGATGATGAGTGTTTTCCTAACTGTTATTGAGTTGACCCACAAGAACGCCCCAAAGGAGAGCAGCTGTGATTAAAGTAATCATAGAAGGTAGTAATATATCACAAAAATCGAAGACCTTAAAATTTAAATCTTTGCAAATACTCGCCTCAACTGCTTCATGATAATTCATGATTTGAACCAATAGATTGATACTTTCTACATAATCATGACCTAAGTTTATTATCAATATATCAACTATTTGTTTTTGATTGTGACTTGAAAACAACGGGAATAACAAAAGAACACTTACTGAATGGTTCTACTACTTTGTCCACTACTTTGTTGCGACACGGCCGTGTCGTATGCACGTACGATCGGAGCAGCGTTCATGTTATAATATCCACAATTAACAAATTATAAAATCATCCTCTGGTCACATCAAGAAACATTGCATTCTCGGTTAATAAGCTGACAGCTAGATTCCAGGGGACAGGCAAGAGGGAAATTCCTTCGAACAGGCCAAAAATTCACCCAGTGACTGGAATGGCCGTATGAAATGGATTTCTGAACAGGAGGCACGAGCGAAGCTCAAGTCGGACGCTAATGTTTTGCTCACTAATCGGCTTGGTTAGGGCGGACCAATCAGTGGAGACCTAAGCCCCACTCAGCACGTGTGATCTCGTTCAACTTCATTCTGGTCACGTGGGTTTTATCATATTTCTAGCTGGCTAACCGCAGGAGAACAAAAGAACTTCCTAGTCAGCCAGCGAAGGTGATTAGTGAATAGAAGATGTTTCCTCCTCGGGAGAAAAACACCCCTTTCGGAATAAAAGATGTTTTGCGGTTGAACTGATGCACCCTGGAGTATGCGTTAATTCTTTCTTTCAGCACGAGCACAGTATGCAGCATTGGTGCTTCCTTAGCTATAGGTACTGAATGTCATTCAAATTCTATAAAAATAAAAATAATAAAATAAAAAAACAAGGAAAAAGACAAGATGAAAATTAATGCGATTCTGTGGTTTAACCTTTATAGTGTCCAGCTAAACACTATGTGTATCCGTGCCCTTACATTTCTTTATAAGCCGGAAAGCCAGAGGATTAAATGTAGGTTTATCTTCATCGGATCCAGGGGTGGCCGACGGGAAGCTCACCCTCCACCCAGCAGCAAAACATATTTAACACTATATATTCCGCGTTAGATATTGATTTTATAATTAGGTCAGTTTGCCGTCTGTGGCCCATCCCAAATAAGAGGATAGGAGCTACCCCCAACCCGTATAGTAATGGTACCGTACTGCTTAAGCCTTATATTATTTTCATATTAGGCCTATTGCATTAAATTTATATCAAGTGGAAATTATTGTACTGGCAGGTCTATTAATGTGTATCTAAAACTCCTCTTTCTGGTTGCTAAGTGCACGTTAAGACTCGTACCATCATACTGTACCGGTAACCCTAAAATCAAGTCATTAACTGATGATCCTTGACATACCAAAATATTTTTCATAAAACTTAGCACCGGGCCTTTGGCACGAGAGTGAAAGTTGTGCACTATGTATTATGGCCTATTTCCTGAAATTTATTTTAAAAAATGAAGTGAATTGAAAGTCAAAAATATAATAAAATGGGTTAACATTTTCGTTTTTGTTAATGTTATAATTTTTGACTGAGGATGGGGCTGTGTTATTTTCTCTCTAAAGTTTGTAGCCTGTACTCAAGGTTAAGTTCTTGAAAAACATGGTTAATCGTATGAAAGCCTAGAACTCTAACTATTTGTGTTTTTGTCAAGCAAGGACTCTCATAACAAAATGTAATTATAATTTTCCTTTTCTCAATTTTTAAAAAATAAAATTTAGGGGGTGGGGGCCAGCTCACCCCTTGAATCCGCCACTGGCTTCAACACCGGGTTCGTACCTCACCCAAATATAGCTCTTCCTATGGAGCATACTAAATGTTCTAAGTTCCCCTGGACTTATGGCTCCCAAAGAACGTGAATGCTGGTTTTATGGACCGTGGCGGATCCAGAAATTCAAAATAGATGGGGGGGGGGAGCTAGGGAGGGACTTTCAGGTGATGTGGGTCTGTACACCTCAGCCTCACCACGGTTAGGGCTAAAAATTTACGATCATGGCACCTCTTGCCACCCCACCCACCCCACACGTTAACGATGAGCAAAACACCGACTAAATCAGAAACATTCATTATTTATTTTATTTTTATTTATTCGCCTCCACATAGGCAGATATACAATAAAATACCAAAGACATAAAAGGTTGCATGTGACGGGAGAAGGCCAACAAATCGCACCTCTGATAGCGGCCGATCCCGAATTGCACAGATACTGAGATATACAATCAAGCATATAAAATTATGAGATAGCACCCTATTTTTTACCATAACCTCACCTCTTGATGATTGAGGCCTATACCGCAGTGAATCTCCCTTCAGTGTGTACTCAAGAATTATGCCTATCTATCCGGATAAGACTATAGTTAAATTTTATAAATTATTATACACGTGTATTCACTTCATAAATACATGCATTTTCTAGGAATCGCACTTCCTTCGACAGCTTCTCCTAGGGTCCCAGCCCCAGCCCCGGCCTACATTATTTCTATTAGTCAAATGAATTAAATATAAAATGTGATTAATTAACATATTATTTCGATGGACATAACTACTGCGAAATAGTATTTGTAGTGGAGCTACTGTATTATCTTGGTTAAAATGTTTTCCATTTTAGGTGTCCGGATTCTACTAATTTATTTTCTCTAGATTAAAACCTTGACTCCAATCCTTCCCTAATCCTCATTACGAGAATCAGGATAACATCTCCTTCTGGAAGAACAGTACCCGTACAGGCTTCCAAATATAAACAATAGGCCGAAGAATTACATTAAAATTAAACAGTTATTAAAACATTTTGTTGGGAGGTCGCAAATTGTTCCAACATTTTGGAAATAACGTCTGGTAGAGGGCGCTAGCAACTATGTCACTACCTGTCTCTTATACACATCTAGATGTGTATAAGAGACAGGTACTGTTAGACCAATTCAAGTGTCATATAACACGTGATAATAATTAATGATTTAATAATTATACATAAACAAATAAAAAAAACAATGTTAAAATATTGGTACGAATAACCATTATATATATTCGTTCCAATATATAGGCCTACATATTATTCGCATATATTACACACATATAATTAGCCAATATATATGTGGGTGTGTGTGGGGTGTAGAGGTGGGCCTGTTGGTGTAGGCCTAGTTATTTGTATATATAGGTTTATATATATTATATAGCAAGATGCATACAAGAAACATGGTCAATTCGTTATTAACTGAGTGTACTAATTTATACTTGCAACCCTGGGTCATCAGTGGGACCACTTATGTAGTTAATATAATGTCCCTAGGGCAAGCAATAATAAACTATTCGTGACATGCATTATTACGTTTTACAGGCCCAGAGCAAGAATATTTGACGAATTAATGCAGAGACACCTGTAATTACAATCGCTGTACGACCACGGTGTGATAAGAAGTATCCATTCTATTATTACGACCGACCTCTTTCTTTGTTTGTCGACAAAAACAATCTATCCGGATAAGACTATAGTTTAATTTTATAAATTATTGTACACGTGTATTCACTTAATAAATACATGCATTTTCTAGGAATCGCACTTCCTTCGACAGCTTCTCCTAGGGTCCCAGCCCCAGGTGTGGTTTTCTGATCATTTGGTGGTCACAGTAAGCCTAAAGTATTTCTATTAGTCAAATGAATTAAATATAAAAAGTGATTAATTAACATATTATTTCGATGGACATAACTACTGCGAAATAGTATTTGTAGTGGAGCTACTGTATTATCTTGGTTAAAATGTTTTCCATTTTAGGTGTCCGGATTCAACTAATTTATTTTTCTCTAGATTAAAACCTTGACTCCAATCCTTCCCTAATCCTCATTACGAGAATCAAGATAACATCTCCTTCTGGAAGAACAGTATCCGTACAGGCTTCCAAATATAAACAATAGGCCTAAGAACTACATGAAAATTAAAACAGTTATTAAAACATTTTGTTGGAAGGTCGCAAATTGTTGCAACATTTTGGAAATATCGTCTGATAGAGGGCGCTAGCAACTATGTCACTACAGAGCCGACTGCAGTATTGGATAACAGCGCACAAAGTGGTGTTCCACATTTGAAATTAATATAAAAACGTTTCAAGTTGCCAAATCGATGCTTCGGTAACCTAGCCCGAATGTTCATTCCCCAAAACATTATATAACGATAAGATCTGCTTAACTCAGGTTCAAAAATACTTTGTTTAGGTACACATTCGAAATAAGAATTAAATGAAATTGATCCGAAACCGGGAAGTGTGTTTTGAGATAGACTTTCACAATCTAAAAGGCACAAAATTTGAACAATAGGTTTGGATATTACTATTTATGTCGTGTAAAAAAAGGACTAAAACATAGACTTGTTTCATTACTTTTAATACAGCAGCCTATTTTTACCATCTCATCTCTTAGTGCTTGAGGCCTATCGCGACTTTAATGTGTTGCTTGAAAGTTAGCATGAATGTGAAGATATTTTTATTGCAAGGTGAATATCCTCCTATAAATACAGCTAGTCACATTGACTGGCCTAGGTAAGCATGTTTAACAAGTGTTTTTTGACCATGAGTACTTACACCCAGTACTATGCTAGTGTCACTGTTTAACAACTCCCTTATAATAATTATTAAATCATTGTCACAAAATAACAAATAAATGTTTCCAATAACGCAAGGGAAATCGACAGGAACCGAGAACACGTGAATAAAAAAGTGGCCGACTCTAGAGTAATTGCTTTTCTTTATATTCTTTATCAGTAATTATGCTTTATTAATCATGTTTAGGTCTAATTAATATTTAAGACTGGTTTTAGTTTGAGACTTGGCATTGTTGAATATTTTGATCCGCATATCATCCATACTAGTGGCGGGAAACGCGCACATTTTGCCAAGGAGTGTAGGGAGCGACGACGAGAATCGACAACCAGGGCGGATCCAGAATTTTTCAGACGGAGGAGGGGGTGGGGGGCACAACATATTCAGAATAGATAAGTGAGAGTGCTAATTTCAATATATGCCTTGAGATTTTAAAATTTAGTGGCAAAACGTGGGGCACCTTCCCCCCGTGCTCTGGGGATGGGGAGGGGGTTGTGATGTTCCCGGATAATAGTATAGTTTAGAAATACCAATTCTTCTTATCGAGTCACTACATAGCTAGTGTGTATGATCCTGCTTACGTAGTGTGGTGTAGGATGGATACCTGACATGGGCCGCGACGTAAACGCTCCTTCTGTGGCCGGACAGGGGATTGGAAATGGACCAGTACACCGGGGTAACCCCCTACTCTTATCGAATGATGTACTGGGTTCTTTTAAGTGCACACGAGCCAATTGTGTACACTGGACCTACGGTTTAGAGTCCTTATGCCCCTTTCTCACATTCACGATTTTTGCTACGATGGAGCACGATTTTAAAAAGTTCTAAAATCGCGCTCTATCGTAGTGATTCGTGCTCAAAGTTCAAATTTTACGTTTCATCAAGACGCTACTAGGACGCCGTCAAGATGTATTACGGCACTAATGCGATAGTACGACGACATTTTACGAATTATAACGATAGAGTTACGATTTGTGACGACGTACTACGAATTACCAAAATTTTAATTCCACGTCACTACGATTTTACAAAGACGCAAGCACGACGTTAGCACGATTTAAAAAGACGCACATCACAAAAACAAACATCACATGACATGATAAAAAAGCGCACTGTTCAAACACCATCAATATTTGCAAGCTGCTGCTATAGAAGAAGAAAATTTGTTGGCTGCTACAGTTTTGATAATCAAGAGTAAGCGTCGGTTACGTCGAATGTATAGGCCTAAACGAAGTGTATGTGTACAGCCATGGCTCTTACGTCGTCCATATTTTAGACAGTATGAACACTTACTAGTAGAGTTAAATAGAGAAGACCCAAGAGGCTTCAGAAACTTCCTCCAAGTGAGCAAGGAATTGTTCAGCGTGTTGAAAAACTTATCTGACACAGAGTCACGTGATATAAACCACGGTCTTGATGGTATCCTGGTGGCATCGTATCTAATCGTCTCAGCACCGCAGCGACGTCTTGGCTTGTCGTAGGTGTTGTTGGTATTACGAATGGACAAGACACAGTCACGACAAACGACGACAACGTTACGACACTCACACGATGCCGCTGTGGTAGACCAACATCTTTTTCACGGCTACGACTGAGCACGATTTTTTTTAACATTCCAAAAAAATCGTGCTCCATCACGATGACATCAAGATCCAGTACGATGCAATACGATGAATTATTTTTGACCACATTCACGGCGACGCCATTGCGATTTTTCAAAATGGAAAAATCGTGCTGTCGTAGCAAAAATCGTGAATGTGGGAAAGGGGCATTATCCGGGAAGACTTGTTCCACCACTGGAACCATAGAGGAGCGTGACGTTCGAGCGCCTATATTATCGCCAATCGACTCGCCATGTACCAATTATCTAAGTGATTTCACAATTCGAGATTCAGGGAAAGGTGATGGGGGAAAGCGCCCTTTTCCAAACCCTGGAATCGTATTGTTAAGTTCCCCAAAGCGTACAAGGCATATTGTTACAGTCTCGTTGTGCTCATTCCTACAATATTTAACTCCATGTTAAAAATGAAATTGACTAAAAATATTGTATTCAAATAAGACGTTGAAGATTTTCCAACTTTAAACCTACTCTAATTGCGTAGGTCGAGATTCCTTATTTTTTAAAATTGTGTTTGTATATACAGTACAAGAAATGTTTTAAACGTATAGAAAAAAGAATGCGATCTATTTTAACGAATAAAAGTATAAAGCGTGTAAAATCACAATGTACATAATTTTTTTTTAAAGAAAAATTTACAAAAAAAAAAAAAAAAAAAAAATGGTACAGTAATTCTGAAAATCTAAAAGAAACTTATTATTTATATATATCCAGTAAGGGGAACGTGCCCCCCGTTTTGCCACTAAATTTAAAAATTGTCAATGCAAAACAATGTTATGTGCTACTCACCTATAATGAGACTGTTGGGCACCCAAGATGTGTATAAGAGACAGGTGTACACTGGACCTACGGTTTATAGTCCTATATGTGTTAACATGTATAGTGTAGGTTTTAACCAGGGAACAGCCCCTGATGGAAGATAGAATGATAAAGAATATGTGTTAACATTTATAGTGTAGGTTTTAACCTGGGAACAATGAAGGAGCCTAGGAAATAAAGACCAAGGAACAGTAAATTAGGGGATAATACAAGATTGTCCCCACACCCCATCATGTTTACCTCTGTTTAACACCCCTTCTTAATGATATTATTAAATATAGTGTATTCTTTTTTTCACTAACCCTACCCAATACCCATGGAGGTATAAAGTAAGACTTTGATGCACTCGATGAGGAACCACCAAGATTACTGCATTGTTACAGTGCAAGGATAGGTCTTTTGTAAGACAGGGTATAGGAGGAAAGGAGTGCATTAAGCGACACGTGGGGGAAATCCGCTTTAAAAGTACATTGTTTAAAGAAAGTAACATGTTTTATCCGAACCAGTCTTTATCGAATAATTAAGATCAGTATTTCAGGTCGACAATAAGAGGTTGGTGTAGAACAAAGCTTTTTACACGGATCATAAGCATATTCCGTGGTATAGGAAAGTAGAGAACCATTAAGCTAGCATTTATGAGCTCCTTGATCAGGCTGGGAATTAAGGTATTTTTATTGTCGATTGTGGGAGTTAAATTATAGTGCACATAAAGTCGCATTCAACCTGATTATAACGTCTGTTAGTAACTCGTCCGTCTGCTTGTATCGATCATTCCCCATCGTCTGCAAACTGAGTGGACCCACAATGATCGCGTCAATAATCAATCACACAGAATTTGTAAAAAAAAAACAATTAGGGCCTTTTTTGGCCAGGTGTGGCGCCAGCGGGGGGGGGAGGTGCGCAAGGGACTCACCCGTCGGGAAGAGCTCCCCCACCCTCCGTCGGGGGGAAAACCACAAATCGTCGGGGAGAAAAAAAATGTATATGCATTTTTTACAAATTAGTAGACTTAAAAATCGATTAAAGAAGCCTTTGAAACCCCTGAATTGATATTTTTCGCCTGAAGCACTTTCAAAAGATCGCCCTCTGAAACACTTTCTCGACACCCGACCACGCCCTAAATTTTTGGCGGGGAAATCGGCCCCCGTCGGGGAACCTCGGACCCCTTCCCCACCCCCATCGGCGCCACCACTGATTTTGGTCGGATAATGAATTACAGATCACAAGGTCTATACAACTCTTATTGTAACTGATTAAACAAAAAGTACGTATAAACTTTGGATTACAACTGCAACTTCTAATGGTACGAAATAAAAACAACTCATTCTACGAAAACAACCTCTATGAAACTTCTAGTAATGATTACCTAAATATTTAATCAATTTAACGAGGTTTAATGCGCATGTGCAAGAAGAGAATTACTAGTTTGCATAGTTCTCTAGCTTCTCATCTCAACAAATTCATAAACAAACAAAATAGATATAAATTTCTTTAAAATCGAATTATAAAGTTTAGATATGTACATAAATAAATTATCTATTCCAACAGGGCTAAAATGATTTCTAAAAAATCAGTTACTGTATGTACCGTAATATTTTATCATACAACACTACACCAGAGAAATATTTGTTGCCCAAGTTCAAAGAAGTCAAAGAACATATCACATTAGAAAGCCTATAGGAAGACTTTTTTACCAAGGAATTTAGTATTAGATTCGGACATCATTCCATCTAGAAATTGTTGTTTTTTTTTGTTTTTTTTTGCTTTAATCTGTATCAAATCATTGGGGAAGATGATTTGTCCGCTTTTTAGTTGCTTAAGCTTCACCCTCCACAATCCGACTTTCCATCGTGTCCTTTGGACAAATGAATAAACTAAAACAAACCATTCTGAAATGCATACAAATAAAAGGATTTAAATGTTCAGATAGAACATAAAAACCCCCACCCCGTTCGTCCACCTACCTTTCCACTCACTCACACTTTCCACCAAAACACTCATTAGCCTCAAAAATAATGTACTTAACTAATAACATTACGTAATTTATAACAATCTAATATATATTACAGTAAAATAATAAGCTTTGTTATTAATCATGTTTCAGCTTACAGATACTTATAAACAATAATAATAATAATAATAATAATAACATTAATAGCGATAAAGAGATGACAGCAACAATAAAACGTACATATAACAAAATTCGCTTATTCTGACTGTACATGGAGAAGCACACACCGTAATAAGATTTCAATCTTGCATAAATTAAAAGAGTACACTTGACTTGCATACCTGCAATTAGTACTCGTATTGAATAACAACATTATCACACTCTGAGACGGACGCTAACTGGAAGGTCAAAATAAGTAGATATATTTCACACAAGATGATCGCCGTCGCCGATTAAAAAATTATTATTGATAATTACAATTAGATAAACAAAATAATATTTTCTATTTAATAATAGACAAAATTCTTCTAATTCTCAAAATTTATAAAAACAAATTATATAAACAAACAAAATACGTTATAACTAAAAACTACATATTTTATTTCAGTTGCAACCTAAAAGATATTGCAGTATAAAAACACAGCTAAAGCTGCATATTCAACAGTTTACAGCTTCTAAAAGCAATTAACACTGTATAATATCCACGCAAAATATTGATTCCTTTTATCTGTAATACCATCATTTCATGAATTATTCAGCCCCACGCTTTCACAATTGAGTCTTAAAATTCGCCTGACTTATATACAGAGCTGGGACAAAGAGTTAAACAAAAATATCATATGAGTATAGTCAGCAAGTTACATTATACAAAATATTACCATTATTGCAAACAATGTGTCAGCAGTGAAACTGCTATTTATAACTGATTGTCATTTATATTATCTTTGTTCATTTTTTTTTTTCATTTTTATTACTGCTTTGGGAGTGAGTAAATGTAATCATCAAATTTGGTTTATACTCATGTTAAAAAATAACCACATTAATTGTGGTTATTTAATAAAGCTGTCTCTTATACACATCTAGATGTGTATAAGAGACAGCAATTAATCAACACCAATTAATCAATATCTACCAATCAATACTGAGGGTCTAAAATGATCAGCAGTTTCACCCTCATTAAATATGATTGAAATAAATAAAAAAATAAATATATTGATGAATCTATATCAATAAGCAATCCAATATCAATACCAGTCAAAACATATCAACCTATCAATCGAGGACCAATATGAAAACAAGCGTTCGAGCTTATAGGGTCATCCTATCTTGCTCTTATTGTTATTTTGTGTTTTTGTATTTTATATTGTATCTTGATGTAATGAGAGCAATAAACCAATAAAAAAAATCAATATGTTACTAAGCACTGATTAACCAAAATTGATATACCAATAAGTCAATCAGTACAGCAGTACTGTGTGGGGGATGGATTATTTGCATGATATTATTATTAAACAAAAACAATATACATTATTACTCTTCAATTGATCAGAATTATATGTCAGTCAATGATAACTGATGATAAATTGCATTTAACAGTCTCTCTGTTACATCTTGATTGCGCAATAAAAAAAATCAATATGTTACTAAGCACTGATTAACCAAAATTGATATACCAATAAGTCAATCAGTACAGCAGTACTGTGTGGGGGATGGATTATTTGCATGATATTATTATTAAACAAAAACAATATACATTATTACTCTTCAATTGATCAGAATTATATGTCAGTCAATGATAACTGATGATAAATTGCATTTAACAGTCTCTCTGTTACATCTTGATTGCGCACTTTTAAAACCAAAGTGGACAATAATCCATTGGTTTTACTTATCAAAAATTTTATCATGATCTTCCAGGAATAATTCCACAACTTTTTTCTGGTACTGAAGAAGTATGAGGTTGTTGAGGGACTGGTCGTCAGGGGAGCGGAATATCGTTGGTCCAAACACAATTGCTATGTTCTCAACACTCATCTTGTTTTTCTCCTGGTGATGACTTACTCTGTGAAGAACAATAACAAAACAATAACAAAATATAAGAGACAACATTAAACGCACATTTAACTTAACTCTCAACTCCTTAGTATAGTGAAGTCCTGCTTCCCCACTCCAACTGAGATAAGTTTTATACCTTCCCTCATCCTAACCAAGTGATACCCCTATCGCAACAAACACTAACACTGCCCTCAAACCCCAACTAAGCTAAATAATACTCCTCACAAGATGTCATCAGAACCATATTTTAGTCATGTCACACGTTTTTGTGAAAACATTTTTGACAGTTCGAAGAGGACTTAAGCCTTGTCATGAGACTGTCTATGTAGAGCATTGTATGTATGTTTATGCTCTTGGATGAAATAAATTTAAAATGTGGCAAAGACAAGCCAAACCAGTCGCTCCTTGCTTAAATTGATTTTTATTTATTAATACAGGGTTAAACAGTAAAATGTGAGCTATAAAATGATAAAAGAATCATTTAAATCTGACAAGCTGTATGTTTATGAGTTAAACTAACAGCTGTTTAAAGAACAAATATTGAGAAATCAGCCTTCAAAGTTTACGATTTTGGGCATTTCTCAGGCAGAAATTGTCACCAAATCATTAAAAATTGTTTTTTTAACATTGAAAACGGGGAAAATAACTACATAGCATGATGAATAGATAGGCTTGTTTAGTGCAATAAAATAGGTTTTAAAAATTTTGACATTCCATCATTGTTCGGCCATTATTTCTGAAACAGGATTTGCGATGAGTGATTGATTTGGCTTGTCTTTTCCACAAATAATAAAAAAAAATTCTTTGTAAATTCTACACCCTCATGTTTTGGTTGTCCTATAGTAGATTTATTACAATATTTAAAAAACTACTGATTCAGTATGAAGGATATTTTAATCGGAATATGCTTATAACATACGTAACCTTCAGGTAAAAGATTATTATCGGAATAACAACTACGTTCACCTTATCAATGCATCACTCAATCAAAATATGAATATTTTTAGCATAAATTGTGTTTTAATTATCAATTACCAATGATAGCTTGGAGCAAATATTATTAATCTATTTCAATTACTCTGCTGTCATAACAATCTGCTCTACTGGAGTGATTTAATGTAATTCGCAGCCTAGCAATATGACATTAAACGCTAGAAAATGAGTTTGACCAAATATACTTAATGATCCTAAACAATGCTAAATGTTGTATGTATCATTAATGATATGATTCCCATGCTTCTATTAAAGGTGATACAGAAAGTGCAGGTACCTTTGCTATACTTAGCATGTATATTCGCTTACACGTATAAAGTACACAAACTTACACAAATGCGTAAAAATTGTATTTACATGTATAAGTACGTGGAAAGCAGACCTACACATATTGATATACTGTAGGTAAGTGCAATTAAAAGCATGCATGAGTTTAAAGGCTAGTATTTGCCTGGGGCGGATCAAGACATATGCAAGAGGGGAGGGAACTGTAGTGTTGGCCTAGATGATAAAGATGAAAGTATCAGACAAACAGTGGGAGAGGGAGAATTTGGAGAAGGTATCTTCTTCCAAATAAGGGGTGATTAAATATCATATATTATCGACTTAGAAGGCCTACTTTTTTTTTCATTTTCTGAGCACTCTCTTGCCTTTGTACATTGCAAACTTAATGCAAGGTACAAGTCACAGATTAGATTGGATTAGATTTTATTTTGTCTAATAAATAAAACCCAATTAGAAAGATAATACATTGAAATGTGAATGTCATCGATGTCACCATCAATCTGCAAATGAGTATGAATATCATAACAATCTGATTTTTGACAGTATTAAAGCATGGATTACTCCATTATTTTCTGGCAGCAAATTTGAAAACAACCATTGGCTATTTCACCTGTATAAAATGGGAGGGGGGAGGGGAGGGAATGTACACATTGTTGACACTTCCCCCTGATTCTCTAAAGCTGCTACCTGTTTCACTTTCACTAAAATTAAAATCAGTTTTAATGCCCTCTTTGAAATAATTACAGTGCAATACAATTGCTCTAAACATTCACAAAATAAAAAACATGAAATATATAACCAAACAAAACAATAAACTACTGCAGGAAATACTACTGTCCTCCTGCCGACCAATGGTTATTTACTCCCAGTTGAAAGAAAACCTTATGGTTCTTAATATCTTTATGGTTCTAACTAAGTCAGTGCATAGATCGTAAAAAAAATGTATTCTGAATGGATTTGGTGATTGCCATATTTTGTATGTTAGCAGCTGGTATATTTATTTTGTGAATAGAAGTACTTTTTACTTGTGTAGGAAAGTGCACAATGTATGTGGAAGGTGCATGCACTTCCACACAGATGTGGGAAGTGCACATATTTGCCTTAGATACAGAGAAATGCCTACGCAGGTAACGGACCATTTCAGAATGTCAATCAAACTTAACAACTGACCAATCAAGAACAGGAATAATATTCTTGTTAGATATGCACATATTATGTGCATATCTAACAAGCACACATGTTGTCCGATGAACACACATGTTTGCATATGTTTTAACACTATCCTTTTGTGGGACCTCAGCAATAACATCAATAAGGTAGGGCTTAGCAGAGGTCCATTGAGAGGAACGCATTAAGAGGCTAATTTAAAAGTACTAGGCATACCTGCGGAGGTGCTCCGTAACACACTTAAGGGTCTGGTAGTGCGCCAGCTTTATGCTGTGTAACTCCTTTGTAGCATTGTAAATACTGTCAAACCTTTCATGCTCATCAGTTATTCCTTTAGAAAAAAAAAATATTATATTTATTAATAATACATTTAGCATGACAAATTTCTGTATGTTTTACATTAAACTTCTTGAATATTTAATTCAATTCATATTTCTTATGCAACCCTATTTTTATGTATATGTTCTAATTATAATTAATCATATTTGAAGAGAGAAGTCCTAATATTGTCCCTCAAACCATTACAAAAACAAACACAGCACAAAAAATATACTGTATATACCATACTTTCTCTGGTATAAGCTCACCATCTTTCAACATGAATTGGGAAAATTTTTATGGTGGGCTTATAACTGAGGAATCCCAGTTCATACAAAAATTAAAAAAAAAAAACTTTAGGGATGGCCAATCAAAAGGAATAGTCTTTTAGTTAAGAGTAGTTAAGTTCTATTATTGTAATGTTTTAATGTGCTGTAGGGCCTCTTTGAAGTTTTCACTGAGAGGGCTGCTCTACTGAAACAAAACTTAATAAATAAACAAACAGTAAACAATAATAATAACAATAATAACTGCAATAAAAGAAATTAGAAAAAATATAAATAACAACAATAATAATTATTATCATACACAACACAAAAATAAAATACCATATTTAATTTGTGTGTGGGAGCCAAAATGTAATTTAAAATTGTTACTAATTTCAATCTATTGTTACTTTCAAAAAGTAACAATAAATTGAAATTATATCATATTATGACAGATAATAAACAATAAATTCCCATAAATGAAAAAAATTATTATTGATAATTACAATTAGATAAACAAAATAATATTTTCTATTTAATAATAGACAAAATTCTTCTAATTCTCGAAAAATTTATAAAAACAAATTATATAAACAAACAAAATACGTTATAACTAAAAACTACATATTTTATTTCAGTTGCAACCTAAAAGATATTGCAGTATAAAAACACAGCTAAAGCTGCATATTCAACAGTTTACAGCTTCTAAAAGCAATTAACACTGTATAATATCCACGCAAAATATTGATTCCTTTTATCTGTAATACCATCATTTCATGAATTATTCAGCCCCACGCTTTCACAATTGAGTCTTAAAATTCGCCTGACTTATATACAGAGCTGGGACAAAGAGTTAAACAAAAATATCATATGAGTATAGTCAGCAAGTTACATTATACAAAATATTACCATTATTGCAAACAATGTGTCAGCAGTGAAACTGCTATTTATAACTGATTGTCATTTATATTATCTTTGTTCATTTTTTTTTTTCATTTTTATTACTGCTTTGGGAGTGAGTAAATGTAATCATCAAATTTGGTTTATACTCATGTTAAAAAATAACCACATTAATTGTGGTTATTTAATAAAGTTAAAATTATCCTGCACTTTAATACACAATGCACAATATCATATGAATTTGAAATGTTTGGCTGAGTGTTTGGCCATGAACTCAGTCAACATTGGGTTTTAATTGGAGTCAGATCACTCTGCTCCTTGAATAATCAAAAAAAGAAAATTCAATTTTAATTTAATTTATTTAATTTTTAAAGAAAGAACAGATTTGCACAGTACACACATCTAGTAATAACTCATTTAACAATGAGTTGCTGTTACTCAAGAAACTATAAATAGTCAATATGAGGCAAAAATAGGAATATAAATGTATGTCTTTATTAGCTCTTTAAATTGAGCTAAAATATTAAAAGTAGACCTAAATATTTAAAATTCTTTTTAATAATGTAAAATCAGGAAACATTTAACATGGACCATTAAACTAATTTAACTGTTCCCTGGTAAAATAGAAATTGGCTGGTAATTAGTTTACGAACTTTTGTAGCAAAAAAGGTTATAAATAAGCTTTACAGGGGCTTGCAATGATGCGCATAAAAATTCAAAATATACACAACACAACTAGCAAGATTTTTAAATGAAGTTGAACAGAAGCTGTAAAAATTCAATGAACACAGATACAAAGCAATCGAACTGATGACTTATCCGACCTTCAAACATAAATAGAACATCTGCAGGCGTAGGAGTACACTGCAGGTATGTTGTCTGTATAAACTTTCTATATACATAAAAACAATTTTATGGCATTGTATCAATTGTTGTCTATTTTCGTCCTTCATGCATACCTCTGCACATATCTTAATGTTTTGTCCAGACTATTAAGATTTATGTGGCAAAAATTCTGTGATATACCCATATATGGACATGATCATATACATAAATAGAACATCTGCAGGCATAGGAGTATACTGCTGGTATGTTGTTCATATATATTTTCTATATACGTAATAAACTTGTTATGGCATTGTATCAACTACTGTCTATTTTCATCCTTTATGCATACCTCTGCACATATTTAATGCTTTGTCCAGACTGTATCAAGTTTTTATATGTGACAAATATTCTATGATTTATCCATATATAGGCATGATGATGTCATATCACACCCATATACGGGTATATCCTTGTTATTTTGTCACATAAAGTTACTAATTAAATATAATTATTATATAAGTTATTATCTTTCAATTGAATGTAGAACAATAGAATATTTTCCAAATAAATTAATAGACACATAAATGAAACTGGTAATATATTCTTTGTCTTGTCAACTTAAACATTTCAATAATAGTCTGTGTATTAATATCGCATTTGTTTCGATAAACAGTATTTTATTAATATGTGATTAATCAATAAATATGCAGTACCAAGATATGTCTGCAAATTTATAACTTATTGTATTTGATCTTATTTAATGAGCAATTATATTATTAATCTATAGTCCAACATATTTTATAAAAGATATAAAAAGTTATGAAAATGATGTATATGTCTATCTGTAATATACAAAAAATTGCCAAATAACAAATAATCAATCTATCAATCAACCTGTCAACCACATGTAATTTTTTGCAAGTTACTTTGAATAGAATAATGTATATAGCCCAATAAGACTTAAAATTAATCGTTTTTCTCAGAAAAAAACAATTGATGCCAGCATTTTTTTATTAGTAAATCCTCTAAAAATGTATTTATTTTGCATTTAAATTTTTAAAAAGTAGAAAATTTCAACAAAGAGGAGAGAAATTCTGATCTGTCGTCGTCTTACAATGTGATGCAATTAGAGAGCTTTCGATTTGTGCGACGACGCAACGGAATCACTCAGGCATGACCGTCCTACCTGGTGTCCTACGTTCTCTGCATACGTAGACTTGGCCAAATTGTATTCCAGAATCTACTGAACGAGGTGACATGAACGTTCTCGCATGCACAGATGACTTTTAGTGACGTCATTACGTTCTACGTCCTACCGTCGTCGTGCAATTGAAAGCTCTCTATTACTCAAGGTGTGCACCAATTAAGTACTACTAAACCACAAACACAAATCAATGCATGGCAACAACGGTACTTATTTTTGATAGGTTGTGACTTCTTATGCAATAACAATGAGAAAGTATGCATATGACCATGAAGGAATAACAGTTTCCAAATGATAGGACATAATTAATCAACCTTGCGTGGATGTTATTATGTTTTGACCTTGTCAACATTTTGGATGCTAATTTCATCATAGTTACAATAAAATAAGAATTTATATTCAGTTCATGCTAATTGGAAATATAGTGGCTTGAACAGCTGATGATGATGATACAATATTAAAATAATAGTAATAACATTAACAAAGAAAATATTGTAATACTAATAATAACAATTAGATAAATAATTACAACAAATAACAACTATGATCATAACAATAGCAAAAACAGCAACAACAACAAGTGCTGATGTAGCAACAACAATAAGAGCTGTGTAGCAACAACAGCAACAGTGCAAACAGCAGCAGATGCAACAACAAGAGTTGATGTAGCAACAACAGTAACAGTGGAAACAACAGCAGATGCAACAAGAGCTGATGTAGCAACAGCTGCAACAGTGGAAACAGCAGATGCAACAAGAGCTGATGTAGCAACAAGAGCAACAGTGGAAACAGTAGCAGATGCAACAAGAGCTGATGTAGCAACAACAGCAACAACAACAGTAGCATCAACATCAGAAGCAGCAGCAATAACAACATCTACAATATCAACAGCAACAACACTTACAACTAAAATAACTAGTACAGCAATAATATAATAATAATTCTTATAACATTTATATTTTCAAAGGGATGTAAATTTTACTTACTTGCAGCATTCATGAACTTCTCATAGAGTTCAAAAGGTATAAGTGGGATTGGAAGTTGCCGTAGAAATAGCTTGAGGGCGCCTGCTAGAGCATTGATGTCGGGGACATCATGTGGACCAATCTTTGCATTTTCGTTATCTACCAATTCAAAAATATCATGCAGTTTATGTTATAAAAACCATTCTCAAAAAAGTTTTTTGGCAGGAAAACAACAACTTGTGCTTTTTAAAACGGAAGTTAAAGGTATGATAACCTCAAACTGCTTTTGAACCGCATGACTGATTTGTTCTCCACCAAAGCTTGTGGTAAATTAGAAATAATAACAACCTGTGAATTTTGTATGCAAGGACTTGCAAATTACATAAAATTTTTGAATTAAAAATTTTGCTATACCAGGCTATTCTTGCCCCTCATTTTTCTGTGTTTAAAAATTCTTGCTGTCTTTGCTGGAACTTTGTTTGTTGTTAAACACTGTAAAAAGCTCTGAAATATGTTCCATAACACCAGAGTATAAAATTTGCAAAACAATAATGGGCATTATAAATCAAGTTTAAACTGATTAATCCTTTTATAGAGTTGCTGATTCATGGATTTAATTTTCTGTTATAGTAGTTCTACAAGATTATCATAAATCTAGTTTTCACTTTAAATATTATGCTTTTGAGTTTTACGAGACAGTGCATTCTAGCATGGTTGAGGCATCAATCATTGCCTGTGGCATGATCGACAGCTCAGAATGTTAATATTATTCTTGCAAAAAATATGATTCATCTTTCTTGCCATCTCCATCTTGAAAACAATTCACATAAATATTAATATTTCTTACAATATGGAAGAATTATTAAAAATCATGTAACGGGCTGGATTGATATAGTATGCATGTGAAGTTGATAGGTGGGGGTTCGGATGTTAAAATCTAGTGTAGACTCTCAAAACAGTGCGGTCAATATAACATAAGGAAGGCTGTTTCAAAATTACAAAAAAATAAAATGATATTTTGTCATTTTTTAGAGGACAACATAATTTTTTCTAAAAATATTTACCATTTTAATGTATTACATATGTATGAGATTTTCATGTGAGAGAAAACAATGTTGTACATTCATTAACAGCCTATATTTATGAGAATAGAGATTTCAATTTATTTTATATATTTTCATATATCTATTTAAGCATGCACCAAGGATGGTCAACAGTGAATATATCATTGTCCTACATAAAGGTGACCATCTCTTACACAACACACACATACACACATGAACACATGCGATGCTTTACACAAACTAAATCACAATATGAGGTTTGGGAGTGAAGTTATTTTGGTCGTGAGAAAAAATCCTGCAACACTGACAGGAATTGAACCCAGGACCATGGGATTAGAGGGCAAGCATCTTAACCACCAAAGGTATTGAACTCCACAATATTTATGAATATTTACGATGATGATTATGCATAATTCGCTTACAAATTAAATACACTAGTAGTAATTAGATTTTTAATAATCTACTTATAAATTACATAGTAACTAGAGCCAAAAACTCTGATGAGAACTGACCATTATCAAATGAATGTTGAATATAGTCCACATCATCCAACATGCCTGGCACTCTGTATATACCTTCCATGTCCAGACCTTATAAATAAAAAAAAATAAAAAAAACAAATTAAACACCATAATTATAATATAATTGTTACTAACCTCAATAATGCTGTAAAGATTTCTTTGATCTTGGTACAGATACAAAGTTAATTAACACACAAATACTAACATTTAGTAAGATGAACAGAAAAGAAAAGTGAAAGTATTTTTTTCATTTAGTTTATTTGGTGGTTGTTATACATTAGAGTAATTCATGCATACTTGCATTTGCCTTTTTAACAATATTTTACTTGTACATCAATTAAGAGATTTTAGACAATGCTTTGTAAGTAAAATCAGTTTTGAACTAAGTATTTGCAAGTAAGTCTGACTGTTGTTATTATTTGCTTTAAGAAAGGTGAAGTCAATAATATGTACAGGTATTTACTGACCAATAAATCCAAATGAATTGAATAATGTGTATATTAAGGCAGAACAAATTCCTAAAACCAGAGTGGTCAGACCACATACATCCTACATCCTTGCATATACGTACTTAGAATGCAGGGATGGAGTTATGGAGGCCAGGGTCTCCCAGCCTTGAAGATTTCCACCAAATCTAAAGCTAATATCGTGGCCCTACACCCAGATTTATTAGCCCCTTAACCACCCTTAAAATCTATTCATATTATTTAGAGTTTACCAACAATGTAATCGCCCACCCACCCTAAAAATGTCTACCATTCCCTATTAGTTTTCTACAGCTACAACCCTCAGAAAGTATATATACCACCAAATGACCTCCGATAACCTCTGATTACATGATTACTCATCAAATGATCATGGGGCAGGTGAGTAATCAGCAAACCATAAAATGAAGAGGTTGCAATTGACCTTTTAGCACTGTACTGGCAAATTTCTGGCTCGGGAAAAAAATTCTATTTTTAGAATTATTTATACATTATATTCAATAACCATAATTTAATGCGCATGGATGAAAATTAATGTAATCTTCTATTAATAAAAATGAAAGGTTTTGTGTAGAAAACACCTGGTGCTCTTAATATTTATTCCATTCATGAAATCCTGGTCTATTGATTATTTCTAGCCCCATTCAAAGGGAAAATGTTTGTTTCTATTTCATGTGGGTGAAATGTACTGTGGTTGCTACTAGTTCTCAAGGGCTCAACCAATATCTCCAAATTTGATGTGATGGAGGACGTGAAGTAAATTTTTTCTTTTTCTGTATTTATTGCAATAATAAACTAAAAAATATACAATTGATAAATTCTTTCTGCTGTTCTTCACCCAAAAGAACATAATAATGTTTATATTTTAAAGCAGGTATAAAATAATATGTTAATACCTATTAAATTAGAATCAGAATCCAGAAAAAATTTTATCTCCAAATTGAAGAAATTAAATTATGGGACACTGTAAGTAGATATTTGTTTTGCTTTTGTTCTGAGATACATTCACTCCTGAAGTTAGAGGGTGCTCTTAAATAGAAGTTGATGTATAATCATAGAACAATATCAAAATATTCTTTTCTGTTTTTTCTTGGTTACTGACACAACTATACAATTGCATAATTGTCTCTGGCTACTAACATTATAGATGACTATCCTACCCCTAGAGGGTGCTATTGAATATAGTTTGTTGTACACACATGAATGACGCTTTAAAAAAATTATATAACGTTCTGTAGAATTGAACATGAAACACTCCTAAATTTAGAGGCTGCACTTAAATATAAGTTGCAGTTTTGGAACTTGGAAATAAATAGTACTATTTCAAACTGGGTTACTACTATATTACTGAACATAAAACAGTCCTAAATATAGAGGGCATTCTTGAATATTTGTCTTTTTCCATTAAACTGAAGTTGAGGAGGCTCTGTGATTGTTAATGTGATTGTAGATTGAAAAGTTGAGATTGTATTGTGTGGTAGGAAAAGCAAATCAGAGCAGAACTATTCTAAATAATAATAATAAGTAATATTAATAATAAACAATAACTAAATATATTTTTCTTAAGTAAAAGTACTGATTAATGTTTCAAAATTATATACCAACTACATAGATGCCAGGCATTTGATTGGTTAAAAGCCGACCAATAGTTCCAGCCATGCCCTCCTAGCTGGTCAATATGCCTACAATTTATGTAGTGGTATATAAAACATACATTTACTGGGATTTTAATTAGGTTGTAGTTCAAATTATAGCCCTTGGTGATCTGAGGCTGTATGTCCCTTGACTTAGACTCATAGTACAGCTTCCAGATCATCTCGAGCTATAATTTGAAACATGCCCCTCAACCCAGTAAATATTTGTGTATTATTACTCCCATACATTTAAAACTTTGGTTTACATATACATTTAAATGATTTGGTTGTCAGGCCAATGTTTTGTTCCCTCACCTCTTTCCTCAATCTCTTTGATGCACATGTCTACGACCATTGGACGTGTTGTGTTGTGAGCCTTGACCAATGTGGTCAGATCAATCCCATAAACCCTCTTGATGAGACGCTTATCTGGCATGCAATCTTGCGGAATCTGCTTACAACATTGCTTATGCACACTCAAACCACAATCTGAAAAAAGACAAGCACTTGAAATTGAACAAAAATACATGATACGTATATGGTACGGCCCTGAACAGCGCCCTCATGTGAGAAATTACATAGTGAATATAACAGATGTTATGCAGAAAGAACAGCTTGAACGTTTCTCTGAAAGATGGTGCGTTATTTAAACAGCCTTTCAGATGAAACAAAAAAAATCAGTGGATGGTATTGAATCAACAACCGAAGAACTCCAGAGTTCAGAACAAAAAGAGTGGCTACCAGAAGTTCAAACGACTAAGGCACTGTCTAGATTATGAAATTTCATTTGACAAAAACATGTGACATACCTAAATATGGTCATGATGACATCACATCATGACCATATATAGGCACATTAATACTATATATGGGCATATAGCAGTTTTTTTGTCAAATAAAATTTGATAGTGTCGACGAAATTTTGTTATGCTGCTCTCAGCAGAGCACTGTCAGATTAAGTTACGTCCGGGTTATTAATTTTCTTTGACCAAAAACTGTTACATGCCTATATATAGTCATAATGTGCCTATATATGGTAATGATGTGATGTCATGACCATACTTAGGCATGTTTTTGTCATATAAAATTTGATAGTCGGGACAGGTCTTAACCAATACTGTATGAAAATACACATAAATTGTTTGATCAGATAAGTTTGAAGCTGGGTATGATCATCAGGCAAGGTCTAGTCAAACATTTCCTGTTATATTAGACAACAAAACATAAGAAAATCAGAAAACAGAAATTCTACTTGTTTTGTTTTTCCAACTTACCTGTACACTTGACCCCTTGAGCAATGAGGCCCCACATAAAGTTACCACAATATTCACACCAATGTAGCCCAAATGTATGCACCTGAAAACAATGAAGAATTAAATTTAATGTTATTATTATATATTGAAATCATTTTCAATTCATTCTGTTCACATGAATAAGACATAAGTCTAGCCTCCAAATGGCAACCTCATCCTGCAATAATTATTAACTTTGTTCCAGGCCCTTTATTCCCCAGTTCAATTCCATTACTGGCTTTGTGTTTTTAGCGGAAGTGTACTGTTTTTCAGATGAGAAAATTAAGCAATTGCTCACAAGTGCAAAATGGTCCATGTGCAACTTCAGAAAAGAGCAGGAGGTTTTCCCCTGGTGTAATGCCCTGTCCACTACCAGGGGTACCCCAATAGTCTTGGTCTTTGGAATTATTCTTGGTGTGTTTCACCAAAACAATCCAATCTAATCCAATCCAATATACAGAACTGGGGCAGATGGAGGGGTGCAATGGTGCTATTGCAACCCCTTAATTTGTATTAAGAAAAATAATTGTTGTATTGTATTGTTGATATATTATTTTTATCACTAAAAATATAGTACCGGTAACATTGTAAAAGTATGAGAGTGCAATTAAGGTCCAAATTCTGAAAATTCCACACACCCCCCTACCACCAAATCCTGCATTTGCCCCAACAGAAATATAAGCTGCAAAACAGATTACTTGAATGAAAACTAATGTATAATTATGGAGAAATCATACCTTAAAGTTGTGAGCTTTTTCGTATTGCACTACGATTTCTTCTGGAGGTATGGACACTATTATCCTATCTGGAGTTGATATACAAGATCCATCCACCTGTAAAATAATTATCAAATTGAAGAATTTATTACAAAAAGAATGGAAAGCACAGTACACTGTCCTATAACTTGCACTTCAGGATTTAAAATTTAAATTCTGGAATTCTATGCCACAATCAGAGGCGTAACGCCTATGGGTTCTTGGTGGGGGAGGGGGGGCGGGCGAAGCCCTGGAGGACCCTTCTATTAATAAACAGCACTCTTCTAACAGAACTTTGACATTACGGTCCAATAGAAGATACCCAAAACCAGCAAATTAAATCAATTTAATGCCACGGTTTTAACTCACATAAATAACTCACACAATGTCTTAAGTGGACTCACACGTCTAAACTTCTTTTACACAAAATACCAATTCCCCACTAAAAATGTTCCACATTTATGTTCACGGCAATTATAACAATACACCACATGCTATGGTATTGTTGGATATTTCACTATCAAGGTGCAAGTGCATGGTGCCCAAACATTTTTTTCCCCCTCCCCGGGCCTGTGTCGCGTTGTTACGCCACTGGCCACATACACTGGTGTATATATATACTGTCTCTTATACACATCTAACTGTTACATGCCTATATATAGTCATAATGTGCCTATATACGGGGGGGGGGGGGGGATTTTTTTACCAGTACTATAGTAGTATTTTATCATAACTTCCTTTATTGTTAAACTTGGCCTGTAGGAAACCTCTTTCCCACGAACCTGGTTACGGGCCTGCTATGTTTGTCTCTCTGAATCCAGGAGAAGTATAAATGTTTGGTCTTAGCCAAATATTTGCGAATAACATAAGTTATAAATATTATCTAGAGAGCATTTATTTTAATGTGCTAAATATCACTGATATTTATTCTTTTATATTAATGATGTTTATTCAGTTGTCAACATGTTTATCATGGTTATCTTACGCAATTTCAATATCAAAATTCCCATTTGCATAATAAAGCTATCTAAATCTTTGTTAAAATAAGCATTTGTTTATTTAGGGGGAAAAAATTATTAAAATATTATTTTGGATACTAACAACTGATTGGTTGTATTCTGGTTTCATCCCATCCTGACCATTTTTGTCAAATACATGGCTCAACTGTCCTTTCTCGCTACTTCTTTGTCGCGGTAATCTTACTGTGGCGTACTTGGAATGTTTATCATAGATGGGTTCAGCATCCATGTCCTTGATATAATCAGCTGCTTTGTCTTCCATGTAGAAGTGGATTAGGCCATCCTCGACCAAGTCGTTCATTGAGTTGAACCTCTTGTCTGCTATGTAGTGCATGCCATCATAGAATAGCTTATAATTCCGTGTCATACCACCGTACCTGTACAGATGGAAATACATTGAATTGGGATTGAAATATTTTCCACAATTTGATTTTAATTTTAAAGGGACTCCTGAATGGTTAAAATATAAGAAAAAAACCACTTCCAACCAGTCAGCTCGATGATGATTTATACCCAATACTGTATAAACAAAGTATCATAATAAATGGATAAAATGGATATATGTTCTGATGATGAGTCCTCTACTGTTTATCATGTTACTGGAAAACAGCGACAGCACTAGGATTTGCCTCAAGGTGGGGTCTGATAATTTCTGAGAGACTAGCTGGGCTTAAGGGAATTACCCGTGAAGATTTAAGGGATAATCCTCTGGCACTTAGAAAAACTGGAAAATTTTGGGCTATGCAGTACTTAAAATGTTTCAAGACATTTTGGCACCATCCCCACCACCACCATTGTGCCATCCTCAAGAAAAATGCTGGCAATTTCACACAATTAAGAAATAACAAGGGGAGTATTCTGTCTTTCTTGAAAATAATTTCAACAGAAGAATCATTGATCAGTTATTATACTTATATCGCATTTGCTAAAAACCACATATATTATTACTGTCAACTTCAAGTATGCAAGAATTACAAATAGTTTAAAGATTACATATGTCATTTTTTCTCGGTTACACATAAATTCTTGAACAAAATTGAATAATTATTATAGAAAAAGTATGTAATGTACTGTTACTAAATTCCATACAGATAGGAGGAAATTTTTTCCTGCCTACATCGCAACACTACTCCCTTGTATTTCTAGATTAAATTATATTACCCTTCTCACCTTAGGCCTAAAGTGTAGCTTCCGGGTGCTCGCTGACTCTCACGGACAAGGTAACTCCCCTCCCCAGCCTCTTGCAGCAGGCAATCAGCAACTTCCCTTGACACGGCTCCATGATATCTAATGTAAAAATAGTGTTTAAAAATCACAATTCAGTAAAAATTACTTTGACTTGTGAAAAATGACAGTCTGGAACCTAATCAGCTTTTATGAATAAATTACTACACACAAGTGGTAAAGTGATGTTTTTAAATTATGGTTAAATAATATTGAAATAGATTACTTAATGGAACTGATTCGTCAATGTTTACAACAGTATCTTTCTATACTGTAGATTCATCATCATTCCTAGCCGATTTATTTATTCTATTCTTTATGTTTAAATATTGATTAATCAAAATAATATTTTACTATAATAATTAAATTATAGATTTAATCAATCATAATTTTTAATTAATTTTATTTAAGTATTTCTTCTGACAATAAATTACTGAAATAGGTCCAGGCAGAACGATTTAACTTATAGTTATAAAAATGAGATGACAATAATTATAATTGAAATAAATAAACAACAAAAATATTCTTAGCAAAACTTTATCACTAGTAATAGAGTACTAGCAGATTATTCGAGGAAACAATAACGCCCAAAGGTGTTTATTCTAAAGGGAGGCATTTATTCCAAATTAGGCTCTGGAGAGGACGTTTATATCCGAGGGAGGCATTTATTTGAATAAATACTGTATATATA
>NW_022725566.1:251828-289984 GCF_011630105.1 Anneissia japonica
ATATATATTATCAATGAAAATTATGTATTTTTTTAGTATTATTATCATTATCACTGCAATAATTTATAGACAGACATGGTGAAAACAACACACATCGAAATAGCATTGCAGTACCCACTGCTTCTAGGGAATCATATTCAACATTAGTCACTAAGCGAAGGCTTGGTGGTCTAGTAGTTATGACACTAGGATAGTTCTGGAGGTTGTGGGTTCAATTCCCACCCGAACCACTTGCAAATTTTTTTACAAGTAATTAGGAATGTACTAAGCATTCTGTATGACAACATGTCATGTAGGACAAAACATCACTCCTATTTATGAAGATATTATTTAAATTAATTGTTTTTTTGAAGATAAAGATTAATAGTACTGATAGTATTAATTTAATATTAATCAATTAATATCATGCTTATAGTGGAGTGTTATTTTATCTACAGAAATATACTTAACTTATCTAAAAACAAGTAAGATTTAAATTTGTTTATTAATAAAATTATCATTGATTCTATTTTTATCTGCCACAAATACAGTTATGTTAAAATATCTAAGTCAACTTATCAATTTAGGTGTGACTTCATTAAATAGAACATGGTATTTTATTCCTCAATGAATAGATAAAGAACTAGCTGAAACAAAGGGATTAAGAATATCTAGGTCATGGATTAGAACACTCAAGTTAATCCATTTACTATTGACATCACCTAATTAATCAGTGATTGGCTCAACATATTCTATGATATTGACAAGATTCTAGGTTAATTATGATTTACAAAATTCGTTGGAGAGTTTAACATTAAGTCTATTATGGATCTAATGAGGCTAACCAATTAATATGTGGTAATGTACCATACAGTTTGACCTGTTTCACATTTCAAGTAATTACCTTTTCTGCTTTTAATTAATGAACTTTTGACATAGACAAACACTTAGCATGACCATAGAAAGAAAATTGTTGAAGACCAACGCTAAAGACGATATATCCCAAGGGGTAGACAATCTGTCCCAAGGGGAAGACGATTTGTCCCACGGGTAAGATGACTTGTCATACTGTATGGTTTGCAGACGGACAATTTACCTCATGATACAGTTGGAAAATAAGTCTTAATCAAGTCTTAATCATTTCTACCTTTGGTAAGGACATATTGCAGTAGAAAATTTCACAACTCAGCCTATTCATAAACAATTATTCTAAAATGGCAAAAATTAATAAATTACATTTTAATTACTAAAATTATCTATAAATATTATACCAGTATGGGACCCTTTATGTCCTTTACAATTATTATTATTATTATTATTATTATTTTATTTTTTTTAATTTTTTAATTTTTTTAAATTTATTTATTTATTTTTTTATGATTAAAATTTGTATTAATAAGAGATTACAATCATGTGTGGATTGCAAATAATAAGGGGAAAGTCTATATCAATTATATACATATTTTATAGTATAATGTACTTGGTTCGACAATATTAGTGCAATAAATCTTTGTGTATAATTATTCTTTCAATTCTCTAATATGTACTTTTAATGAAACATGTACTAAAACTTATAGAAGTGCTTATAGAAACTACAATTAATTAAAGTAGGCAAAAAGACGAGACTTACATAAGACAATATGTATTGTATGAAACATTTAATAAGAATTTGATGCAAGTTATCTCGGCATTTCCGATTGCGTGCTTCGGCCGCCTTCAGGAGAACTACTTCTTCTGAAGATGGTTGAGTGTGCTGTTTGGGGCATCGAGATGTTCTCAGCTATTCATCGAGTCTTTGTTTGGGTTGTCTACATGGTGTCTCGTAGAAATTCATTTAATGTTAATTATTTTAATTTGTTTTCATATCATTTCTTTTGCCTGTTATATTTTTTATCATTGTCTACGTGGTTGTGTGCCACTGTTACAAACTTGTCATTCCAATTAAATTATTATTATTATGATTATTAATTTAATATTTTAGTTCATCTTTGGGAAGACCTACAAGTATTAAGAAAATTTAAATTAACTATTTGAAAGTAACAAACAGCTACTCATAAAACCTAAAATTATAAAGAACTACAGTAACAATGTTAAAAAAGATAATTATTTAAAAAAAATTAAAAATATATATTTTTTTTGAGGAATAATAATGTGATGTTTTTGAGTCTAGTTGTTATATGATTACAGAGAATTTCATAATTTGATTGATCCGTTTTAAATGTTCTTTTAGCTTGCAGAAATATTTCATTTAGTTTCCATTAAGAATACTGTTTGAGTACGTGTACATTTTGTTAATGATAATCTGATTGGTGAATATAAGTTTCATTGACATATATGATATAGCACTTACATTTAAACATTTAAATAGCATTATAAAATATTTTCTATATCATTTATCTTCATGATCTCTTCAAAACCTTTGAGAATAGCATTGATGATAGCAAAATTGTCTGTTAATTTTCATTTCTCCTTTGAAAGGTTTGATTATTGTCATTTTGAGTGGGCTATATCATGGGAATATCAAAAGATTTTTAGATTTTGAATCTGATTCGTAGAAATTTGTAAACAGATATTATTTCAACATAATTAGGGTTAGATAGATAGATTTATCGGAACTATCTTAACAACAGTGGCACACACATGACAAAATTTTAGTGCGTTGAACATGTCTTTATTAAAAAAATTAAAATAAGCTACAATACGATCAATTAAACAAACACATACAATAATTATAACCACATAGTTGTCTATAGAGGCCAGAGAATAATCTTGCACATTTCATGTACTTATATAGTATTGCTAAATAAAGACCAGAAAGTAACAATTGTTTGTTTAAGCTTTTGATTGGTTTCACCCATTCTCTAACACAGTACTTATTATTTAAGTTTACCTGAAAATGCCAAATAACTGTGAAATATCAGATTTTGCAATTTATATAAACTACATCTTGGTTGTTCCAAAACTAATAAATAAAATATTCTATCCAAATAATTCCCATTATTCAGTATTATATCAATCAAATGTACACTTATAAACATAATTATAAAACTAATGAAGGGATAAGTCATTTACATTAAAATGCCACCGCTCAAAAGCGACCAATTACCCGTGGAATTATTATTAATTTTCTGCATCAATTAACTTGATTTTACGCCTTGCTTCCACATCAGTTTGAACAGTAAATAAAACTTCACATGAACAATGTGGAAAATAATAATTAATCTGAGTTCCTATCTTAATCTGCCGATCTATATTTATTTATACTGCGCAGGCCTCCGCAGCTGAATATATATCATGAGGTTGCAGGTGTTTGGTACAGTGATTGTGATTGGTCGGTTCACCTGGATACAATCCTCTAAATCTTTATGAAGTGTACAGAGTTCTATAACATTCATACAGGTGTTGATGAACACAAAAGACAGGGTGCTACTAGCATTTCAGCCCTTTAGACGAAAAAGGAGAGCACAATATACCACTAGTTTAGCTGACATAACTTTGCTGCTCCTCCCACTTATA
This sequence comes from Anneissia japonica, assembly GCF_011630105.1. Lineage (NCBI taxonomy): Eukaryota > Metazoa > Echinodermata > Crinoidea > Comatulida > Comatulidae > Anneissia > Anneissia japonica. The sequence continues at coordinate 255,324 of NW_022725566.1, forward strand.
TAACTCTAAATTATCTAATCCAGCATGGGGTGCAAGCACAAGCCCCCCTCTCCACACCCCTGCATAGCCCTGAATAGCTTTGCTCAACTGGACACTATTTCACTGTAATTTGGTGAGCAAAAAAAAAAATACACACAAGTGGTTAAAAATCAACACATAATATCAACAATTCCCATAGATAGCATCCCTATTATTTATAATTGTGCTACCCCCTACCCCTTCTTAAATTTGAAATAAACTAATGATCGATTAACTGTTTGATTGAAAATAATGCAGATTAATTCCTTACTTTTCTTACAAAAATATTATTCCTATTAACTTGAGTTAAAAACCATAAGAAACAAAACTAAAATTTGATTTTTCCTTGCAAGTACCACAGTACATGCATCATGAATATTCATTAGGGCATGCCAGATCAGGTTCAATGATCTTGAATACAGTATGGGTTTGCTCTGAATTGCAGTTAAAAGCGCACTTAGAACGGAATCAATAACAGCGAGCAATAATAAACTTACTCAAGGACCGTTGCTCTGAATTTGATATTCCACAGGGCTTCTAAATATCTGATTCAATTTTACTACAACAAGGACAAGCGGTACTGAAAATTGATTTTTGATAGATATAGAGGAAAATTTGTGTACATATCTAAGTAGATTGCAACTATTAATGCACAGGGATTCCCAATAAATATATGTGTTATACAAGTGAACTATTGAATAACCTCATTTGTTGTCGTTTGTCAGTATCATATCCTCAAAAGTCAGAAGTAAAAATAATATAATAATTTTTGGTATTTACATAGTGCATGTTAAACATTTTCTCAATGCATTAAAAAATATAGAACAAGAAATTTGGTCAACTGTGGAATCTATTAAAACTGTGGCCGTGTATCACAGATGGATAAACCATGGATGAATGAATGAACTGGTGAGTCAAATGGTCGAGAAGTTAAGGTTGGGAACCGCAAGCTGCAGTCATAATATCGACTCTCGTTCAAGCAGCACGCTGCCTATGGTTCAGATGGTGGATCACGTCTTATTAAATTCATAATTGGCTCATGTTACAAGAACCCAGTACATCTTTCAAAATGCGTAAATGATTACCCCAGTGTAGGGGTCCATACACTCCCTGTTGTGGAGAGATGAGAGTGGCTGGCACATGTTTACCGGGAACCTAAGACACAGTGACTCATGGGGATAACAAAGTTACTGTAGAAGCTAGTCCAAACCACGAGCACTGTCAGACATCAGTATAAAGCGCTACTATATCTAACGTTATATAATTTACGCATTACATCACATAGATGGATGGAAGAGTGAGTGAATGAAGGAATGAATGGATGTATGGATGAATGAATGAATGAATGAATGAATGAATGAATACTACTATATAATCTAAACAAAACTCACTCCTTCCCATAGTGTGGTGGCTTTCCAAGACAGGGTTTTCGACAGACAACTTTGGTTGGTTTTGGTGCTTTCAACTGTAATTGATATACTGAAAGGCAAACAATTTATTAATTAATATTCATAAACAAATAGCTGAAAACAGCAAACTTTCTGAAATACTTAATAAAAAATAAATAAAATATATATCACTAAATAGATTTCTACTCTACATTTTGGTTTGAAACGAACTTCCTCCTTTTTCATATAAAAACACTGTAAATTCACCGAACACCAATTGCATTTGCAGTCTGGTTTATGTGACCAGACATTGTTTGAAATGGATGATGATCCAAACATAACCCTGCCGCAATTTAAGAAAGATGTCTCCATAAGTACACATGGCTTCACTTTGAGCTCCACGAGTCCGGTCATTTTACTAGATGCTTTATTTTAGTCAGCATAGCCACGATTAAAAGAAAAGAGAACAAAACTTTCCAAAGAAAAATGCAAAATTCTTCGCTTAATTTTGGTGACTCCTTTCTGATCATTCGTTGTAGGTTGATACTTAGTGAAGGGTCTGCACTCAACTCGAAGTCGAAAGTGTTTCCTGTCCTAAAGTTTTCTTCATAATTTCCTTTATATATGACAAGTCGGTTCAAATCGCTGACACCATGGCAAGTAATGTTTCCTCCGACAATTAATCAAGTTAAATGACTTGTTTGAAAAATCGTGATTCATTGTTTCCTACGCAGTTAACAGGCAAATTTGAACCGGACAACTCCAGTATTAATAATAACTTCATATCATAACTCCAGAGAACATTAATTTAGAATGACTATCCCCCTTCCTTTATGCCTCTGAGAAGCAACTAATAAACATAGGGCACCCTCTTTGCTTCTGATGATCATTCCACTTATTTGTATCTACGAAGATAACTGTTCAAACATAAAATGATGAGACAGGGACAAGAACAAACACTTAAAGTCCATAAGCACACATGAATAACGCGCTGTGATTCGTGTTGCCAAATTTGACGTGTTTTGGAATTTCTTTGTGTCATGAATTTCAGTTTCCACATGAGTAACTACTGGTCGAAGCAACTCAACAGTAATTGGTATAATTAAAGAACATTGTATGGCCCCAAGAGATATCTAGAGATAACCCGTCAAAAACACAAAAACTATTGAATTGATGCCAAAAGTTCACAGGAAAATTAATATGTCTATTTAACGAAAGTTTTCTTATTAGCTTGTTTAAATATGAAATTTCATTTCAGGTTTATAAAATTTACTTACGTAATAACTTTCTTTTATCAATACATCTATAAAATATATAACACTATTATAAACTTAAAAATTTTTTTTTGACTAATTGAAAGTAATCTACTATAGAATTAGAAGAAATATCCGAAAAAATACAAGAATAGAATTACTATTACAGGGGGGAGGGGGATTCACTATAAATGGGGAACGCTAGTAGCAGAGGCATAACGAAGGGGCTGGAGGCCCTATAGAAACATTTTGTATTTTTGTTATGTATTGCAATTTTATTAAAAGTAGTGGCAATACATGGAAGGGAAGATGGAAAATAGATCTGCCCCTAGTTTTTTGTTTTCAGATAAATCCTGGTGTTTTGATAGAATCTGAACTCACATCCCTGAAATTGGATGGCAAACACCAAAGCTACACCTCCACTGTTACCAAGCAGCTTAGCTCAATTGGCTAATCTGGTAGTAGCCACTGTGTGTGCGCTGAACCGTGGAGATCTCTAGGTCGCCGGTTCAATTTCCATCGCTGCCTCGCTAGAGGGCTGAAATAAAAGTTATAATAGCGCACCGTCTTTCGGATGAGACGTTTAAGCCGTTGGTCCCGTGTGCATTGATGGCCCATGTGCACGTTAAAGAATGCAGTACACTCTTTGGAAAAGAGTAGGGGATTGTCTCCCGGTGTACTGTCCAATCACCACCAGAAGGACCCTACTGGAAATAAGTCTTCTTCTAGACTTTCGTGGGCTATCCTTGGTGTATATAAATAAATCAAATCCAATCCAATCCAAGCTGCACCCCCACTGCTACCAAGCTACACATCCACTCCTACCAAGCTGCAGTTCCACTCCAACTGTTGTTAAAATCTGACCCAGGTAAGATTTATCCGAGCATGCTTTTCATAGGTGGATTCAAGCAGAGCAAAGCCAGCCCGGGACCCCCTAGATTTTTCAAATTATTATTGAGAAAGAAAGAAGATTTAATCAAATTTAAAGTCAGAGATTGCCGTAACCATCAAATTTCATGCCTCAGCCAAGTATGGTGGGGCTTAGGTGGTCTAGCCCCTTAATCTGTGAGTGTCCCTCCCTGGATCTGCAACAGATTTTTACCCCTCTAATGTCGGCAAATCTAACATGATTCTGTTTTCATATCTGAGCAATCTACAGTAGGTTTTATAATAATAGTCATTGGAACATGCAGATGAATCTACATTTAATTAACCAGATTCAAGATCCTCTTGCAGATCAATACAGTGACACAATGAGAAATATGTTATCATGTACCCAAAAGGACGTTGAACTTGCTGACAATATGTCTTTAAGTTTTTAGTTACAAGACACAGCTAAGCACGTACTCGTCAATGCACTTAACTTCTATCTGTTTATTCTATTTTTGTGTTTCAAATGATTATTAATTTTTTTTTAAATTTTGATTATATAAAAATGCACACTAATTATAAGCAGTTTAAGCTGATTGGTGTTGATTAGTAATGTCTTAAATAGTCAAATTATAAATATTCACAACTTTTAAAAAGTTTTGTATAATTATGAAACGCAGTTGTGAAGCCGGACACAGACTCTGTTCAATGGTGATATGACCAGTGGTGCGAAGTGGCCAGGGCAACCGGGGAAAATGCCCCTGGGCCCGGGATAACTACGTAAAATTTAATAAAATAAAATAAATAAATAAAAATTAGTATCATTGATGTGTTTTTCCTACGAGAATTGTAAATAAAGCTGACCGTTCTTCTATGAAAGCTAGTAATTAATTGCTTCTAATTCTTTTTCATGAATATTTTCATGACTTCTACTACTACAGTGTTTATGTTTACAATCTTTCAAATAGTAAATTCTTTACGTTAATAATTATAAAAGGCTTGGACATTGTCAATATACACAAGTTAGAAAATACAAATAACATGATAGAAATTCGATTGTCAAATAAATACTGAATTAATATGTTAAACCAGTGGTGGGAGGCTGGCCCCACCCTCTAAATCTTTCATAATTTTACAAAAATTGAGAAAAAAAAAATTCTACTCAAATTTAAGTCTAAGAGTGCAATTTCCGGCCATCTGGAGGTGCCATAATCATAAATTATCTTACCTCAGCCCCAACCATGGTGGGGCTGAAATAGATACAGTAGACAATCCATCTGTGAAAGTCCTTCTCTGGGCCCCCTCTATTTCAAATTCCTAGATCTGCCACTGTAAAATTTGATACCTATGTTATGAATCTTTTCAGCACATTTGAATGAAAGTAAAGATAGCTTTTACTTTTCATGTTTCTACACATTATTTTTCATGACCTGGTAAAAATAGGCACTCTATAATCAATTAAATTAGTCCTCTAATCTGTTAGGCTGTAGCTTCTGGAGTGGGAGTGGGGAGACCCACAAGGGATATGTCACTCGATACCATTTGGGCCCTAGCCGGCCCAAAATTTTGGTGCAGAATTTGGAGCAATATGGTTGTTTGATTAAGGTTATCTACAGTACACCACAATCATTGTCACAAAATTAACAAATTTCTATAGTTCCTTAAAAATGACAAATGACATCCATCGACCCTGCTACTGTAATGTAGACCTTGCAGAGTTTTCTATGCTGACGTGACACAATTATTCCCTGGAACAATTCATCATATCCTATCGAATATTAATATAATTAAGTACAATTATTAGGCATCCTGTTGCACTAAATACAGTGATGACACGCCTATGTTGGGAAAACTTTACTAAATTATATTAATACATAATATTGATTCCATGACAGATGTGAAGTATAACTCGATAATAAAGAATTACACGATTTTGTTTGTATATAGAGGGCGTTGTAATACCTTGGTGTCCATCTTTGACAGTAATTGATGAATTATATTTTTATTTTGAAAAAATAATCCAACCTAAAGATGACCGACAGTTCTGCACTTGAGACAAAGTTGAAAGAGATGCTAGCAGACTATTAAGGGCAGTATTTTACAAAAAACTTGCTAAAAATAACAACAAAACTATAATAAAACAACAGACTATTAATTTCATTATACAGTAATGAAGTAAGCGTTTAATTAAAAGATTAATTTAAGATATTTGATTAAAACATTTGAGTTTTGTACTTTATGGTAAAACTGTATCCAAAATACAGGTTCTCAATTAATTTTTTATGGGAGAGGGAAATTAAATGTGATAGGTGAATACTATAGGTAAGAATATTCATACTGTTTTATTTAGAGTCTGAGGACATAAATAAAAAAAAATTCTAAAAACATGTCTTCTTTTGCAGATTTTCCTCTTGAAACATGTTCAAATAATAATTGAGGAAGTTAAAATTATGAATTACTTTTAGTTTCTCAGCTGTATAGTTTCTTTATCTCAACTCAATATTAAATATTAACATACTGTCTCTGATGTGCTAAAAACTTTCAAAATAAAATTAAATATTTTAATGGTTTACTTTGTAGGATAAATTATTTAGGATTTAGTTGAAAATGAGAATGAAAATATTACCAACTAACTGATGTAAGTACTGTTTCCATATTAATATTCTTTTGCAAAGACCTTTAACACTTTGAGCGCCTGATGTTTTTTACAGTTATCCCACGCAGAACTGGAGTTTTCAGCAGATACTAATGGACTTTAAAATTTTTCCTGAAAAATAATACCTAATGCAAAAACAGATGAGTTATATATGAAAAAAAAACAAAAAACAATATTAAAAGGGATTTCAAAATGATACTATTTGTTTTGTTCAATGACTATTGCAACATGTATCAAAATTGATAGTAAGTATGGCTACTTTTGCAAATTTAGTTCAAAAACTGCAAAAAAAAACTGAGATAATGAGCTTTGAAAGGAAGGTTTTTCACTATATGTGTGGTGGGTGGGTGACTTAAAATAACATTTTCAGGCTGTCCAGACATCCAAATGAGCTCAAATCTTTTACACATTCCATAACAGCACCCTCTATTTGATTATAAAAAAAACATTAAAGACAGAAGACGCACAAACGATGGGTTACCAACGGTGCTTAAAGTGTTAATTATCTGAAAAATCCAAGGCTTTTGTAGTAAAGGATTTGTAAATCAGTAAAAACTTATCTGGTTTGAGCTAGTATTTGAAATAAACAACATATTTGATGTTTTTAAGAAAATGACCTATTCAATATTAATTTGTTTGTTTTTTTTCCTTAGATTTTATAACAGACAACATATTATTAATTTCAGATCATGTTAAATTAGCATCATGAAATACTTGGAAATGCTATAGCAATAAAAAATTAAAAAAGCAAAACAAACAATGTTCTGACTACAGTATATCCTTCTCATTCTAAATTTAAGTACATACTCCATAACAAATATCAATGGGCCACAATAAAATATTCTTAACCAGATTAGTAGATATGGGTGGAACATGAAGGTTTGGCAAAATAAGGTAATAATATGAGCTGATTTTTAAATAAATTTTCCATATAAATTTTTATCCACTTTTGAAAATGAAATAAAAAAAAAATGATTGATTCACCTTAAATAAAGAATAAACTATTTTGAATCAGTAACTTACGTTTGTAGGCTGCTGATATTCCCTGAAACCTACCCAACGTCGCTGCAACTCTTTTATTGATTTTTTTCAAAGTTTTTTTTCGGCGTGATTCTTTGCGATACATCTTGATTAATTTTCTCAACAGATTGATGCCCAACAAAATGTTTTCTCTTAGTTTTTACTTTAGGTAGACATATATAATTTAACTCACAGTTCATTAACAGTTATAATAATACTGGAAAATAGGTTCAAAAAGAAGCAAAAAAATATGCTTTACTGCTTTAACAATGTAAACAATGCTGTCCTTTTAAACAAAAATACTCAATAGATTGTTGAAATTCAGCCCAAGACTCAATTTTTGTCAAAGTATCACTTCAGGTCAAAGTTATTATACCTTCACATAAACACAACAGGTTTTCATCCAACAATGATGATATTTTGAAATTTTTTTCATTAATAATTCTTGAGATGATTGATGGAAATAAGATGATGAGCAATCCCCTGCTGAGACACTTCACTTCTTTCAGGGTTACACCAATAGAGACCTATTATATTATTTTGTTGAGTGAGGGTTATGGTCTTCTTTAATTTAACTTATGGATTGATATTGTTTAATCATATTTCTCAAATGGACCAAAGACTGGTACAGTACTCTTTACTTGAGCAAGATGGGTTCTCTTAAACATGTGTGCGGTCTGGTATATGTAAATCTTTACTTGCGTAGTAAGTAAGCTGGTACACTTTCTTAGCTTGAATGGGTGGATGCTATTTACTTGTAAATAAATCTTCACTTGAGAAATGAGAAAAAACTTGCACATCTTACTAGTAAAGGATGGTACTCTCTGCTTGAATTATCTGATAATATTTACTTGACTGAGGACTGGTAATTTCACTTGACTGAGGACTGGTACTATTCACTTGGCTGAGGGCTGGTACTGTTCACTTGACCGGGGACTGGTACTATTCACTTGGCTGAGGGCTGGTACTGTTCACTTGACAGGGGACCAGTACTGTTCACTTGATTCAGAGCCAGTACTTTTTACTTGACTCAGGGCTGGTGCTTGTTCACTTGACTAAAGGCTGGTAGGTTTTACTTGACTGACGGCCAAAACTGTTCACTTGACTGAAGGATATCACTCATTGCTTGACTGGTAATAGCTGGCACTATTCACTTGAATAAGCAGGTACTATCTACAAGTAAGTCTAACGACCAGTACTCACCACTTAGATGAGGGCTAGTGCTCACCTAAAGTATGGCTTACAAAGTTCTCTGTAAGTTATTATATCAAAGGCAGAGCAAGTTTTATGCTGGAGACAACATGGCGAATGCTCCACTAAGAAAACATTATTTCTCAATGAACTCATTACAGTTTGTTTCCTTAATTTCCTTTAATAACAAATGCCGCTTTAGTTCAATAAATTATATATCAGGGCACAGACATCAAAATAAGAATATTTCCTTTAAGATTGTCACTTAGTTGAACGTCAGGAAGACAAAAGACCACCAAGTACAGATTTATCAGGAACACATATTGACTCATTGATTGTGGTATGACAGACTACTACTAACAAACAGGTAAGCCTGAAGTACCTGTCATTGTGCCTACACATATTCTAGGAATTATTTCATAATCTCCAAAGAATGACACACTCTTTGATGCAGAGAAAACACAATGGAATGAAACCTGGAAAACAGTAACTAAATATCACAAATTTATTTTGCAAATAAGAACAATTAAGAAAATGTTGGTCATTGCTTGGGATTTAATAGACTTTAATGTGTTTTTTTCTGTATTGTTTTCCTTAAACATGTAATCACTAGTTCAAGGTTAAGCTGACTCATCAAAGATCTTCTTTTAAAAAATCTTTGGTTTTTAATTCAGTACTAGCCAAACATTGGATGGAATCAATTTGGGCATAACACTGAAATGGATTGGATTTAATCGGTATGAACACCCATGGCAACCAATGAATGTATGAATCGGATTTATTTCCAGATGGGTCCTTCCGGTTGTGATTGGACAGTACACCGGGATACAATCTCCTACTATTTTCCGAAGAGTGTACTGCATCCCTTTAATGTACACGTTGTCCACATTGCTCTAATAATTATAGCGTGCTCTTTCATCAGCACTTCACGTTCAACATTATCAACATTTCCACAAGTGTACTATTAACAGTACTGTACAGTAGTGGGGAGGGGGTAGACAAATTTGTACACTTTTACATATGCATGAAAATGTTGATTCAAAATAACAGGCAGTATATAAAATAATGGTAAAATTATAATGTAACCATGGATATAATATTCATTTTTAAGCAACCAAGTACATTCCTTTAGTTGACTTCACAAAATATAGAAAATGGTTTTGCAAAATTGACATTTTTTTGTACACTTTCAGAGTGGAGGGAGAAGGTACCAAAAAAAAGGTACTCTTTGTACACTCGTGAAAATGTTGATAATTGAATGACCCCTCAAACACAAGGAGAGTAGTGCATGGAATTGAACCGGGTACCAAAGGTTAACAATGGATTGCTATCTGTCAGCGCAATATGTTGCTCTGTAACATTATTTAAAAATTTGATGAAGCAAAAAAAAAAAACAAACAAACAAAAAAAAAAAATTTAAAAAAAACCATTCCTATGACATTTTATGGTGTTCTATTGAGGACAATAGGGTCATCATGTGAGAGCTTCATCTCACCAATAAAAATATGATGAATTCTGGATATTTATGTTTCAAAATGCACTGAAGATACTGTAAATGTAGGCTCAATATTGTTAACAGCATAATCTCAGAATAATAAAGAAGTTTTCCGTATTACAGTTTAGTTTCTCAGGTATAGGTTTAAGTTTATGGCAAAATTGTGCTGGAAAACACAACAAAATTTAATACTCAGAACCTAAATCCATGGGTAATCTCTATAGGATTCTGTCATTGTGTGTTAATATTTTGATACTCTGGAGTGCAGACCATATTTCCTTGTATTGTTTCGCTGTCACTTCCTGCGTCACAAAATCAATAAAATAATGAACTTATCATCATCATCAGCTATGAATTACGTTTCCGCCCAACCCAGTTTTTAACTGAATTCTTTCTTAAGCTAGACGACAATGGAAACCGTAACTGTTACAAAATGTGCACCGGATCATCATGTCAGGAAACCTAAACAGACCTCTTCATAATCTCAAGTGGATCAAATCTTCATTCAGTAGCAAACTCATTTAAACTACATCTTAAAAAACATATCCTCTACAAAACCCTTCCTTTATTACACACATACGTACTGTAACTTGTAAGGGGATGTTCGTTGGTGGGTGTGTGCACGGAGGTGTTCTCCGTGGTGTGTGTGGAGATGTGTCGAGACATACAGGTATTATTTGAGAGTTGTGTGTGTTTAGTAATGCGAGTATGTACACATTCTGTTCTATACTATGATTGGTCACTTTTATTTCAACCAAAGTTAAAATACGCATCCTAATGTAACCTTGTTTAATATAGTACCTTTGTTTTATCTGTTTTTATATTTCTCATATAATAGTAAGGTCTATTTCCAAATTTATATTCTATTTTTTGTATTTTGGCATCAGATTTAAGGAATAGGATTAGTCAGTTTGTGTATTACTTTCTTTGTATGTTTTTAATGTTTATGTTGTGCATAGAGGTCCCCATAATATGCGATATGCGATCTATAAATCGACCACTATTTATTATTACTATTATACTTCAGACTTGTTCTGTATGGAGTCACCCATTCAACATATGTTCAATATATAATTAGCTCTTAATATCAGAATCTAGTTATGGTGACAAAATTGTTTTGTTACTGAGAAGAAAAAACTGGAATATTTGAATGGACACAAAGCTTAAAGTCTGGACTTAACTAATAATAATAATAATAATAATATGTCGCTCTTATATAGCGCTTCATGCACAATGCCTCTAAGCGCTTCACATTACTAGAGACCATGTTAAAGGATTTACCTGAACTGAACAAAATTCACTATTCATGAACTATATCTGGTAATTTTTTTACCTAGCAACCTGAGCATTATACTAAATTTATAGTTACTTAAATAAAACAAAATATCTATATTTTACAAAATCATTTGCATATTTCCTGGAGTTAATGCAATCCCATCCCATGTGTGAGAATTGTTTCCTAGAGAATGTCTCAAAAGGGAGATCCTTCCTATCAGACAAACCAGGGACTATTGACAGACAAGCTACAGTCTAATATTATACATATAAACAGAACAAATACATTATAGAGAGAGAGAGCAGTATAGTTCAGTCAGCTAAACTGGCGGTAGCCATTGTGTGTGCATTGAACTGTGGAGATCTCTTGTCCCGGGTTCAATTCCCATCGCTGCTTTCCTTGTATTTCATCTGGAGGGCTACGATAGCGCAGTCTTTCGGATGACACGTTGAAAACTCTTCGAAATAGAGTAGGAGATTGTCTCCCGATGTACTGCTGAATTGCCACCAGAAGGACCCCACTGGAAATAAGTCTTCTTTAAACCTTCTGTGGGTTATCCTTGGTGTGTAACACCAAATAAATCTAATTTATTCTTTAATAGCAATTTTCTTATATTCACAGGGATTTGTAACAATTACCACAGAACTTGCAAGTAGTAAGTAGTAACAGTTTAATTTCTCTGTTGGTTGGGATATCTCCTGATATACAAAATAAATCCAATTTGTTCTTTAATAGCACTTTTTTTTATTCGCAGGGATTTGTAACAATTACCACTGACTTGTTTATAACTCACTACCTCTATAAAGTTTAAGAAAACATGAATTCAACATAGTGTTGTATAGTGCAAACAGTTTACTAAGTACTAATAAGTAATAATTAAAGTAGAAACATTTAAATTTCACTGCTAGTTGGAATACCTCCTGAATATTCAATATATATATATATTTTCTGTTGCAAATAGAGAATGCATTATGTTTGTAGAAATGTGAAATTTGTAAATTGAAGTGAATTATTTTATAATCTATTAATAATTATTCTGAATAATAATAGTGAATAATCTGAGTACAGAAATATTATAAAAAATTTAAAAATAGATATCAATAACAATGTAATATAATTAATTAATGATCAAATCAACAATGTTTTAGATTGAACAGCTAATGTTCAAAATGTTGTATTTCCTTATGTGATTTTGCTTTGTGATTACATCATTTGGCTGAATAATTAAAATGAATAATGTGGTGATAAATCTCAGAATCTAATGCTCTGAGAATTACTAAACATTTATTTTTAAACCATATCAAACAAAATACAACTGCCTTCTGTTTTTAATTTTAATTTCTGTTTTAAATCTCACAAAAAATCATACATAATAATACTGTAAATTCCTTGTAATTTAAAAAAAAGGACAGAATAAAGATGTGCTCACATTGGTTAATACAAAAACATTTCTAGCTTTCAATGATAGTATCTGATTATATTTTGAGTTTTGGTTTCCATTAAAATGTTTAAATATTAATGATATAGTTATGAATACAACTTTAAAATACAAATAATGGTAAAACATAGGGGGTCTAACAAAGCATGGTCCTCGCTAATATACCCAAAACAATGGCGGCCACAAACAATGGCATTAGTCCAGGCATTCTATAGACCATAGATGGGTAGGGGGAATTCATATAAGTTTGTTCTATGTAGAATTTAAGTCATTTTTAAAATTTTATACGTTATAACTAATTTTAGTTGTTATTGGCTGTAGGCTGTAACAACAGCCAATTTTCGAGTGAACAATGGTTGTGGGCTAGCACAAAATTACTACTGAGCCAAATTTTGCCCACCTGTTCAGTAGACCTTCTACGATGTATGAAGTAATGGAGATTTTGAATTCAGACACATTTTTTTTCAGACTTTGACAGACATAAAAAATAACACTGTTTCAACTTTAACACAGACAGGAAACATGCAGTGACTCGAATACTAGTCAACAGCAATACTAAGTTTGACGATCAAAAATGATTTTAAAGCTATTTTGAAGATAAGAATATTATGTATAAGATCATAAAAACAATCCAATATAATATTTTAAGCCATAGTTGTCAAATTCTAGTCAATAGGCAATAGTATTCTTTTGGTCCTAGTAAAATTTTTGAAAAACTTTACCCATGAGAGGAATAAAAATACAGGTTAACAAATTTTTTTGAAAACAAATGCAAACAATTTTTTTATGTTCTATAGTATGTATAATGTTGAAATTAACAATAATTTACATTTATTAATATTAATAAACATAATTTTAAAATAAAATACATAATTCAATAATTTAAATTATTTAACTCACAGTAAGACTTCCACATAGTAGGTTCAGGATCCTCTTTGCTGTTCCCTAAAAAACAAAAAGAGAAAATATTACTACCTGTACTACAGTAACTCAACTGTTTAAGAATGGGAATTTTGAATAGGTAAATTTATGAATGGGGGCCATGCATGGCTGAGCTTCAATGGTGTGTAGAGTACAGAAAATGGCAACGAACAGTAAAATGTGCTTATTGTTTATATCCCGAAGTTTATACCATACTAATATTTTTCAAGATGGGAACCAGTCTGGAAAAATTTGATGCTTTAGAATGATTGGCTGATTTGATGGATTTTTAACATTTTAATGCCTTTCAGTGGAATCAATTAAGAAGCAATAAACGTATTTGTATTTAACTTCAAATATTTATTCTATTGTACTATGTTTGTCTAATATCTATAAACATTTATCTAATACCTATAAACATAATCAACCTCATGTTCAAACAAGTAATTTTACTGTTTATGTTTGTTTATCATGTGTACTATTTGGAACTAGATATTGAGTAACAAAATCATCTTCAAACTACTTGAAGAATAACTTTCCTAACAATCTAGAAGATAAACATTTTTCCTATGTTAAATGAAGATATTAAACTCAATAAATAGATATAAATATGTCAGTAAAAAGATAAATTAAAGCATAAACCCAGGAGGTTGTGGAAAAAGTCTAAAAATAAAGTAACTAAACAATGAAAATGTAGATTACGATTTTAAATAATAGAACTCGAAAAACAGTGAAAAAATGCCTTTCATTCATAAAAATGTATTACACTGTTTATAGTATATGTTTTTTTGTTCAGGAAGTACAAATACTTGGGCTACAGTATTTTATGTCTAATTATAACCTTGTACAACTTTTATGAGCTATATTTTATGGAAGTATACACAGGGTATTAAACCAAAGTTCACATTATCCCTAGCTCTCAGCAGTAATAGGAGTGATGTTTTTACCTTACGTGTTTTCATACTGAATGCTCAGTACTTTTCCAAATTCTGAAAAAAAATCCAGCAAGTGATTCCAGTAGGAACCAAACCAATGTCCTATAAGTATAATCTAGCATGGTATCTTAACCACTAGACCACTGAGTTTAAACTTGTGACTATTATTTAATCCGATCCCATGTAGGGTACTGGCAATGCTATTGAGATGGTGATTTCGTCAGGAGATTTAATAGAAATTATGTTTTAACCTATCTGACATGTTATCATACAGAGTGCTCTGTTTCTTTCCCAAATATTAGGGGAAAAAACACTATTTGAAAAGTAAGAAGTACATGAAATAGTACATGAATAAAAACAAGAATAAACAAAAATGAATAATAATTATGAAATATCCGTTGCAGCCTACAGCATAAGTACAAGGAAGGAAGTTTTACATATTATTTTTAATACCTCCTTGGTACAAGCATGGAGCTATAAATCCATTGTACAGAAGTACCTAAAAATGAATAATAAACAATAACAACAAAACAGGATTTTTTCTCACGATCAAAACAACTCCACTCCCTAAATCTCATATGGAGATTTAGTTTGTGTAAAGCATCGTGTGTGTATGTTTGTCTTGTGTAAGGGATTGTCACCTACAAGTAGGATAGTGATATATTCGCTGTTGACAATCCTTGGCACATGTATTGTGTGCCTAAATAAATAAATAAATAAAAGACTATTTGTAATGTTTTACATCACACAGGTGGAATTAAAAAAGTTAACAATTTTCATGGGACATCATATTTGTTACAGATTCATAACAATTGGAAATTTCAGACGTCGCATTATCAATACAAGAAGAACATACTTCATTCAATTGAAAAACAAATAATTTCCGCTGTCGGACACCCTATATTATAAGTCAGACAGCAGACTTCACTCATAGCTAGGCCTTCGTGTACTTAGAATCGTTACTTAGCAAGGGCCAGCGTACACTTAGTGTGCGTAGGCCTAATATGTTAGAAGGCTCAGCAAAACAGCAAAACGAATTTTATTACTTACGATTACTTGTATAGGCTTGCATATTTGCCATATTCAATTTATGTTTGCTTTACGTCTCTCTGTCAGTCTAGTTTGATTTGTCTTTATTTTTCTTCGGAGTCCCAAATGTTTTCTTCCGCATGACCTATCTCTTTGTACTGTTCAAAATATTTCCGGTTTAGTGCACCGCCACAAAGTGTGCGAAGGTTGCCGCTTCTTAGCGGTCACAACAGGTAGGTAGCTATAAGTTCAGACACGCGTGCTCTTATATTAATTGTTATCATTATACTGTACAACAGTGGCACTCGTACATAACGGTGCGTCCAAAAAATATAAAAAAACAACATACAAGCAAAAACAAAGTAAATCAAAACGAAACAAATCAAACTTACAAAAAAAGGATAGATTTAACGTAGTAAACTACAAAACCTTGAACAAACATGTTTTTAAGTCCCTGCCTTCCTTCAACCTTAATCCCAAGTATCGATACTCAAAACCCATCACTAATTTCTAGACTGCATCTCCCGAGCCGCCCGAAAAAATTAACATGAACAAAAGAAGGAGAAAACGAACTAACAATTTTGTGTCGTTTTGCTAGTCGAGGTTTTGGCCGCGAATTGAGGTGAAATAATAATTGATCCTTCAATAGATGAATTATTGAAACACAGGACCTATTTGCACGACTTAAGAGTAATCGCTTCCATAGAGTAGTAAGCAGTTGGAAATTTAGTTCATGATTCCACCAGGAATTCGTAGCTCTTATTAATTTTCATCTCGTCATTGCTTTTCTTGTTGTAAATGTTTTACACAGTTTGGGATTTTTTAAAATATTTTTTTTCTGAGCAATTAGGTTTTAAATTATACCAAGTGCATGCGGCAATTTGATTTGAGAATATATATATATATATACTGTCTCTTATACACATCTAGATGTGTATAAGAGACTGTATAAGAGACAGTATATATATAGGTCGAGGATTCGAGCCCAGTGGAAGCTCAGTTTTTTTTTTCTTTCTTTGTCAGATTCCTCCTCTGTGACGTTTTGTATATATAGTAACACATAGAATATATTGAATTAACATATATAATTGTTCCGTGGCACTGTGGGTGTATATGCCAATATAGGCATAGGCCTATTGCTATTTAGTATACATACAGTATATTCATTGACACACTGACGGTCTCTAAACTTCCTTATATGATTTCAGCGGAATCAATTAAGAAGCAATAGGCCTAACTCTACCGGTATTTGTATTTTAACTTCATGTTCAAATATTTTCTCTACCAGACGCAGATCCAGACCTTCCCAGTTCGGCCAGGCAAAGGTCAGGGTGAGAAAGAAAAATAAAATGTTGACCATTTTTCTACTAACAATTATAATACTTTCCTTGACACTTATTTTGAACATTACCAATAGGATAATGTTTAAATCCACACAGCCTATATCATACACTTTTACACTGATTGTACGGTTAGGGCCTACCAGGGACGTATATTCCCATTACATTATGTTCTTCCTTTTCTATAGCGCATGATACAGTGAAACGTCACGTAACCACTACTAATTCGGAGTCCCCAGCACAGCCGTACCTGTGTCTATGTTGGCATTGACACTGTATGTTTCTAGCATTATTTCAAAGTATCAACCTATCCTATCAGACATTCACATAAACAACAAAACCAATGAAAAATATTTGGCTTAACTATTGTTTTTAGCAACAGTGACCAATGCCGTAGCTAGAATTTTCAAAAAGTGCGGGACAATTTATCCGGGTGGACCCTTTACGTGACGTGTAAATTCAAATAATGTGGACCAATTTTTTTTAAAGTTGACTCATTTTACGCAAAAAATATGAAAATCTGGACTCACTTTTCAAAAAGTGAACTCATTAAATTATATTCAAATCCTGAGAGTGCCATTTCTGGCCATCTAGAGGCGACGTAATCTTAATTTTTATTACCTCAGCCCCAACCATGGTGGGTCTGAGGTGTCTATCTGTGAAGGTCCCTCCCTGGGCACATTATATTTCGAATTTCTGGATCCGCCACTGCAAGGACCACCCCATCTGTGCGAAGGTCAGGGGAAATCCTGGATCCGCGCCTGTCTGCTGCTGTACCGTATTTGTATGTGTATATGGCTATACAGGTCCTATTGATAATCAATTGATTATTAATATGTATGATGAGTGCTAGAAATACTGGTACAAATAATGATACATAGTGATGTAATTTTGTGGTGTTATTCATCACCTGATTGGTGTTATTTCCCATTCAATGTTCCGGCAATTCTTCATGACTTTTACTATTTTGTATACATATACAGTAGGCCTACACTATATTCATTGACACGCTGGTGGTCTTTGAGCTTCCTTATATGATTTCAGCGGAATCAATTAAGAAGCAATAACTGTATTTGTATTGAACTTCATGTTCAAAATATTTATATTCTACTGTACTGTATCTTATTGTATGTTCAAAAACAAGTCTTTTTACTGTTAATGTTTATTATGTGTAGGATTTGGAACTGGATATTGATTTAATAAAACATATCATCTTCAGATAAGATAGGCCTACTCCAACACGTATCAAAATGCACGCCATCGTGTCGGGATTCAACTATATATCCTACTATCACCTTCAAATTTGAAGAATAAATTAATGTTTCTAGCAACGGGAATAAAAGAGAAACATTTTTCCTACAGATTGAGTGAGGAAATTGAACCCAATACAACTTGAAGTTTCTGAAGTTCTCGTCGTCGTACCTTATAAATATGCATGAGAATAACTTCGCTGTTGTGACTACTAAGAAGTGACGACCCTGCCTAACTCCTATCAATGTTATAGAGGGCGCCAAACTGAAATTAGATGTTCTCAGGGACAATTTTGTCTGTAAATTTAAATGAATGTAAAAATGTGAATAATATGCCTACTACGTATGGTCCTTGTTGAAAATAGATAAGAAAATTCGGATTAGGCCCATGGAGACCTGCGATAGTCTCAGTGCAGCACATACAGGGAGATATTATCCTACTTCGTTCGATAATAACGTATAGTAACTTATATCTCCCTGACAGTAGTTTTTTTTTTTTTGCACTTGTAAAACGTCGATCTTAAGGACGTGGTAATTAAGTACTTTTTTATTGATACTGTAGTTAAGTTATGGAAGGAAGTTTCTTTTGAACCCTGTCCTGTAGAAAGAATTGTGCTTTTTGGTTTTAATTTTATGTAATTAGTTAATAATATTCGGTTGTCTTTGAACGCGTCAGTAGACGAGTGCCACTGTAACGACAGTGTCAGTTCAAATAAATTAATATAAATATACTACAAGCCGCAACTTGTATTTCCCCCTTATTTGTCAGATTCCTCTTCTGTTAGGCCTACTTTCAATATAGGACTATATATTTCGAATTTTGTAATACGATAGCATCGCTTATAATAAAACAATCCATCTGTAATTCAATACTCTAGTCGAGAGTGGGTGCCGCTTCGACTATTTCTTTACGATCATATGCTTAATATATACCAAGTTTATGAATAAACAGACTCGTAATACTGCTTCTACTAGTAGCTAGCTCAGTAAAGAGTACCAAAGATGTATACCAGTGGTTCTTAACCTGGTATCCGCGAAAAATAATTGGGGGTCCACCAAGTTAAAGGGGTCTGCAAGGTGTCCGCGAAAAATGTGGGAGATCCAAAAAAATGTTGGTGGTCCGCTAGATTATTAGAACAACTTTTTCACTTTTCCATTATTTTTGTTTTGTTTTACAATAGTGTGATCATGCCTTGACAATGATGAAATACCTTTGACAGACATGACTTTGTTCACTGTAAATTGTTTCAATAGACCTTTCCGGAGTGTCAATCAAACTTAACAACTGACTAATCAGAACAGCGCTAGGAATACGCGCGCGTCTCACAAACACACGTGTTGTCCCACAAACGCACGTGTTCGCCTATGTTTTAACGCTGTCGCCTTGTAGGACCTTAGCAACAATATCCAAGGGTCGGGGCTTAGCGGAAAGGTCCATTGGCATGATACTTTAATTGAAATATTTTATGGGTGATCTGATAAAATCTTTTTAATTATATATTCTGTATGTAAAGATGTTTGGTATAGGAGAGCCACTTGATAGTGGCAATCCACAGGTAATGTTATTTTTTCCATGTTTTCTCTTGTATTGATTTTACCTGGATAATATTTTTTAAAAATCAGCAGGGAGCCCTAAATTTGACAAAATTAAAGTTAATGGGGGATAACAGAATATTACATTCAAATGTTGAGTCCGGCCACTGGGTACTATTCGGACATGGGGTCCGTGAATATTTTGGTATATCCAGAGGGGTTCGCGAAATCAAACAGGTTGGGAACCACTGATGCTATCGACGGGGTTACAACGGTCTTATTATATCAATGGGTACACATACAGTATGCCTACTTTAAATTACAGTAATGTTTTCAAGGGGCACTCTCAAACTCTTTCGTTTCTAGTATATTTTCTTTAAAATAGTGAAATAATGAATCAATATAATTTATTTTTGAAATTTAGACCTATCATTCATAGTTTACTGTTCAATGAAAATGTCGCGTGTGTCGAAGTATTGTCACTCTGCACAATAGGCCTACATTTAAATTTGGCCTAGGCCTATGCCTAAAGTCCCAACTCTCAAAAACTGATGATTAAATTGTAAAAAACACTGAAATACAATTCTTTGAAACAAACTAAAACTATGATATACACGACCATTTGTAAAACAACCTTTGTGTTGAAATGCTATCGTGTCTAAATAAAATGAATGAATGAATGAATGAATGATAACGTTTGCGGCTACCGTGATTCCACGGAATTGCTCATTACCGGGTAGGCCTACGCCATTATAAGTTGTACACTGCCATTAGCTTAACATTTAGTCCACTGGGATTCAAGCCGGATGTTTACTAACTTACAATTCATGATGGCTTGAATAATATGACAAATGAGGTATTATATATCTCCTTGATATGAATCTGTTGAATAAAAGCATACAAACATAAACATTTAGCTAATAAACACACGCCGATTAACAACAAATGATGACAATTAATGCTAAGCACTATTGAACTTGATAATTCACGCATTCTTGAGATACTTAATTAAATGACTCAATTATTGGCTATTAAACACGATGGCGTGCATTTCAATACTTGGAGTATGTATTATACTTTCTTATTGGCTATTGAGTGCGTAATCTTTAATACCGTATTTACTGTATATAATGGAGGTATAATTTTATACCTTCATGTTTATATATATTCCCTAACAGAAGAGGCAACCATACAATTTTAAAAAGCCCATTATACAATAAAATAAATGCCATATAAGTACGCAGATTTCGCTCAAAATGTTATAGTGGAACACACCTAAAATATATAAAATGAGTATTAAAATGTTTAAATTATGGAAAGGGTAAAAAATGTATAAAGTATCGTGGTAAAAAGTTAAAATGGATTGGGAATTTGAATTTAAAAAGGCATTGTTTCATGGGAGCTGCAGCTTTACATAGGATTTCATCTGTCATTGTACTGTCTCATAGCAGAGGGGAGGAACGAATTTCTAAGACGTTTTGTTTTTTATCCTGGGATAGAGAATTCTCCCATTTCTGCTAAACGTTACACAGAAACGGACGCTATTTTGTGGGAAGATCATTTTACGATTGGCTCATGGATTTATGATCTGGAAATCAGTATTAGTTACTAGTCTAAAAGCAAGTAAAATGATGCTTAAAAAAATACAATTGGTGGATATTTGCTGTTGTGAGTACTAAATAAAAAGAACTGCAAACCTGGCATGATAAAATCCTCGTAGGCCTACTCCTGGCATAAATAAAAACTAAATAATAACAACTGGAAAAAAAATTACTCTTGTATTTGTATACATAGTTCTTTTGTAAAAAAAAAAAAAAAAAAAAAAAAAAAAAAACCCGTTAAACAGAAGCAATTGGCCAAAAAGGATGTATTGCTTAAACATATATAAACTGAGATGCGATGTACTCATATTCGTTATCCTAATTTTGTAAAAACTTCATAATAGTTCATTATATATTGTATCGCTGTTAAACTAACAATACATTCTTCGAATATTTTCTTTATGTAGCTGGTTGTATTCTTAAATTAAACCAAGTAAAAGTATACGTATAATTTTACTTCACAGAAAAGCGAGCACTGATACTGGAGGCCTGCGGGCCGCCAAGGGCCCCCTGTCGGGGTTCAAGCCGGGGCCGGAGGCCCGGGGGAAAAATGCTATTTTTTTATTGTATACACCAATGTTAATGATGTTCTGTAGTAGTAGTTTAAATTTTATATATATATATATACTGTCTCTTATACACATCTAGATGTGTATAAGAGACAGGTATACCATACACCTAAAAATACACATAAAAAAAACCATTTGGGGATATTTTGTCGTAAAGTCTAAAAACTGTCTCTTATACACATCTATGTATGGTTAATCTAAAACAATTACAGGAATACATGTGCGTTGATTGTTATAACCTTATATGGAAGGCATATATCATTTTATTATATATTGTTATGTTGAAATCACAAAAGATAATTATGCATATTTTAATTTCCTGGTGGAAGTAAAATCACACCAATCAAGTTTGGATTTGGTCAGAGTACAATTGTTGAAAGAATTGCATTATTCTGCTTCCTTTAAGAATAAGTTATATTATCACCAAGTTGTTATCAAAATATGAATTTTAAACTTTAATATTATTAACTAAGACCAATCAACACATGATATAAAACATGTACACATCAAAATTATTATGTTTAAACTTTCCTCGCCGGTGCGTGCATAAAACGTAATGTATTGGAATTTGGATCATGTGTATAACATGTGTATAATGATATTGATAAACAATCGAAATTCTCTGTACTATATTATGCTCTAAACATTTACAGAGTGGACTTCCTTATGTTGTGGTCATATTAGAATGTAATATTAAGAAATCCATTCAATATCAAAGTTAGTTAGGTTAAGGTTCTCACGTCGGTGCATGCATAATACGTAATTTCATAAAATTTGGAGGCCTATCTGAGATTGAGAGTCAATCAAAATTATATGTACTTTTTTATGATTTAAGGAAATAAACATGTATATTTAGCTACGCAAAGTTTAGAAGTTCAGAAGTTTAAAAGTTAAGAGAGGACTACCTTATGTTGTAAGACTGTAATAATCATTAAAGACCATTCAATAAACGACATAAAAACATCAAAATTATTAGGTTAAACTTTCCACTTAGGAGCATGATTATAGCAAAATTTTTGGGACATATGAGATTTACATGAAAAATTTCCTATTCAAAACCTAATCAATCCTGTGGTCTGTCGAAATATGAATCCCAATACTTGGAGTATGTATTGTACCTTTTGTTTTTTTACTCCAATGTTAAGAATACAACCAACCATTAGCAATACATTTAGTATTTTTATTATTATTTTTGTTATTATTTCCATAATTATCATCATTATAGAATGGTAGATGTATGCCTATCTAAACCAGTGGCACTCTTTTATTGATATTGGAAGGTTGTACTGCAGAGAATTTTTCCTACGCCCTCAACGTTTCGGTATTACGACGAGATTACATTTCGATGGCTATGAGTGACACTTAATCAATATGAAGGTCATAGATATACTCATTTTGAATTTTATGTCTATATATCTGTAATGAAAACCTGGTAGATGAAACGCAGATGCACTGCAGAAGACGTGAATGGGAGCACAGTATACCTACAAATGATGATGTTGCAGCATTCATGTCAAGTTCGACTAATTTGCAGGCTTGAGACTTGTTCTAAAACCTTTCCCCTATAAAACCTCTCCCCTAAAAAAAAGGGAGAGGGTGGTTATCATCATCACCACCAACACGATCATGAGCACTGTCTCTTATACACATCTAGATGTGTATAAGAGACAGCTGTAGTAGTAGTTTAAATTTTATACAAGAACTGGAAAAGGTCCATTGGCGTATCTAGAAGTCTTTAATTGGGTAGGGGTGCGAGGTTGAAGTGGGGGGAGGGGCTCGATCAGTTGAGGGGCGCTAATTCACAAAATATTGTGATTTTCGGTGATTTTTAACTACTTGACCGTGATTTCTGGGGGGTGGGACGCGAGTAATTTTTGGGGGACATGTGCCACCACACCCACCCCACACCCTCCCCTAGATACACCACTGAGAAGGTCCGCATTTAAAAACGAAAAATTGATATTCGTGGCATACTAGCCAAGGGGTCCACTTTCCACTGAAACGAACCTCCCACATATTAAGTCATGCTACGGGCCTGCATCACCACCAGCACTATATACCACAGCTATTTGTCACACTAAACTTAATATAACTAAACACATATAACAATATAGATAATGAATACAAATTCAACATGATTATACAGTTTATTGTAAACACACAAAAAATCTGATATACAGTATAATATGTACAAACTTCTGTACAGTAATATAAATAAAAATTTGCAGCTAGTGTATTAACTAGGATATTGGCAAATATTATACACCGAGCCAACAGTTAAATGTCCTTCCCAAAAGGCAGTGGTCTATAAACTTGTAATTCACAGGTAGAGTTGGAACCAGATACAAAACATCTTCATTGTTCATTTGTAAAGATGAATTATTTTCATCGATACATCATCATAATATATAAAAATACATTTTGCTCATTCATGTTTTCATTTCTTAGCATTTTTATTTTTCAAAGGTCGCGGAGATCGACGGCCACTAGGGATAGGTGGATAATCATCTGACTTGGTAACTGTTGAGTAAAAAAAATGCAAAGTTTTACTATTAATAAAGACATGCATATGATATTTTCACACCATACACCTAAAAATACACATAAAAAAAACCATTTGGGGATATTTTGTCGTAAAGTCTAAAAATGGTCTAAAGCTTTGACCAAATCATCAAATTTTCTTTGACAGAAATATGGTTATATGCCCATATATAGTTATAATGTGCCTATATATGGTCATGATGTGATGTCATGATGACCATATTTAGGCATGTCACATGTTGTTATCAAATAAAATATGGTAGTAGTCTGGACAGGGCTTAAAATTGCCAGTTTCTAAGCACCTCAGGGGCTTATCCCTAGACCCTACTAGGGTTTACCCTGGATTGGTCAATGCCAGAAATGCCAAACATTGTTATACAGCTTAGTCCCCTGAATGTATATCAAAGTCATCACTTCCCCCAGACACATACCTATATTCTCCAGAATGATTTTGCCTTTGTCATATTTTTCATAATTTTTGTATTATTAGAACCAATAAGATACAAGATTATACAAATAACATAACAGTTATATAAAAGAAATGCTATGAATAATATAATTTGCTAAAATATTTTGAAAATTTTTTTTTTATTTGTTTTAATTATTTCTAAATAGTTAGTAGATATTGTTTGCATTATCTAATCATGTTTTACTTTGAATATCAATGCACCATCAAACAACCCAATGATGATATTTTGCTTTAGCAAAATAAAAAATTAAAGAAAAAACCTCTTTCCTCATCACTCGATAGGGTGATAAACTAACAATATTTTTTATGGGCCTTATTAATTTCTTATTTAGTGGAAAGCTGCATTCTATTTTCATTTCTTTAACTTTAATAATTGAGTGGAGAAAACTTAAGCAAAACAATTAAAAATAATGATGAAAAGGAGCTAAAAATAAGGTAAAGATTTGAGGACTAGGTAACATGGAAACTTGAAAGTCAGGAAGGGTCATGCTGCAACAAAATGGGAGTCATGATGAGTCACAATGTGGTCACTGACAGATAAATTTAAGGGGATTAAATTCACCTCTCTTTGGAATTGGAATATTTGACGGCTTGCTGGCTTTAACTGGTATTGGAAGTACAATTTCCTGGTTCGCTTGCGCGATAGAAGCTAAAAGAAGAAAGAGAGGCAAACAGTAAAGTGAAGGTACATACAATAAAGCATAAGAACTCAATCACCTGAAAAATATATTAAAAAAAACAATAAATGAATGATGCTAAGTTCAATTATTTGAAAGAAAATTGAAGTAAAGAAGAGAAAAATATAACTGATGTAATGATGATATAGAGGAAGAGGTACATTGAAAACAGAATTGAAGAGGCATGTGAAGAGGAAGGAGTAGGGCATGAAATTTGTAAGAAATAGATGGGGAATTGCGAGGGGGTATGACGACAAGATACATAGGAGACATGGGATATAGAACAAGAGGTACGATGACAGTAATGGAGGTCACATAAGGGAAAGAAAGAGAAGGTCTGGTATGAGGAGGGGCATGGAAGAGGCAGCACAGTGACAAGATATGAAGGAGGTTACACGAGGAGGGGCATGGAAGGAGCTAAGGAAATTGAAACTGGGAGAAACATGAAAGAGAAATGAAGAGGAAAAATGAAGAATGAAGGCATAAGTAAGTGGCATAAACAGAGGGAGAGAAAATGGGAAGGAAATAGGATGTAGAGGAGGTATTGTGTACAGAAGAGTACCATAGAATGCAGAAGAATATTGAAAAATGAGGGAAGGAGATATGAGGAAAAGAAATAGATAAGGCATGGAGTTGGGAATGCAGGCAAGCATGGATGAGATATGGGAAGGAAATTCCTGTTGAAGACGTGAAGTAGAGGCGTAAAGGGAAAAGAGGAAGTGGCTGGGAGAGGAAATGGACTGAAAATTTATGGGTGGGTGACAAAAGCCAGGCCCTCCCTGGATCGTATGACCATCGGCTAAAGAATTCAACTCTGATCCCTGAGAGCATTAGACAATCAGATGCTGTCTGCTGATTTTTGGTGGGTATTCTCCACAGAATGGCAGTGGCCGCCGAACCGTCAGGCACAGCAAGTGCCCAGCTTAAGTGACAGAAGGGATGGAGAAACTAAAGGTAAAAAAGAAAGGGATGGTAAGTATAGAATAAAGAAGTACTGTAGCACATAATGAATATTAGTAAAAATCAAAGATGGAAATAAAAAAATAAAGAATGAAAAAAAATAATTAAAAGATGACAAATATTAAAGAGAATGAGAAAACACTGAATAAATGTGTAAGCAGGTATAAGAATATCAACATAAGAATATCAACATATGAGTAATTAGTGCAATTAATGTAATTAAAAAAGGAAGAGAGCAACTAATCTAATAGGTAAGCATTATAATAGACAATTAAATAATTTACAAACCAATTAAGGATATAAGCTAGCAAGAAATTAAGTTAGCATTTTGGTCAGTTTACGGGGAAAAAAGCTAAATGATCTTTTGGAACTAGAGTAATGGCAAGGAAGAAATAAACTAGCAAAAAAGTATTAACATTGGCTAATAAGCAAGTACGGTATATGATAAGCAAAGGCATGGCAAGTTATCATTGGGGCTAGCAAAGAGGTACTGTAAATACCACTTATAGGCTACCATGCAGGTATATGCTCTAAATAAATGTACTAATATTTGGCATATGGGCTAGCAGAAAGAAGTTACACAAACAGGGCTAGCAACAAGGTATTGTTTATGAGATATCCAGCAGGGATATAATCTAAAAATGGGTATGAAAAGTTTGCAATTTTTGTTAGCATGGAAAACAAAGGATTAGTGAAACTGAAGTGAAAAGTAAGTATTTGGAAAAGCAAAACAACTTGTTACAAACAGTGATAAATAGCTAAAATTAAAACAGCAAAACAAGTAAAAATGTTTAAGGACAATTAAATTTAAAGATGAGAGAGAATTGTGTATAGTAAGCATTTAGACAAGTGAGACTAAGAAAATTTAGTGAACTTTAAATGTTGGGGAAAGTGAATTTAAAGCCAGGCTTCAGAGTAAAAAAAATAATGATATGAAAAAAGCATGTTTGATGTAAAAATCAGGACATACAAGTTTTTGAATATTTAAAAACAGGGGATAAGGCCAAAAAAAATGTGTTTGTTTGCCCTCCTCCACCCACCTAACTCATTGAAAAAAATAAGGGTGGAAAAAAAAAACTTTAAAAAAAGTTTTTTTTAGCTTTTTTCTGTACAAATTAAAAAAAATGTGAGTGAATTTATATTTATTTTTTGCCAGATGCCCTACAATTTAGACTAAAGTTGTCGTCTGATGTAAGATATTGCCATTCTAGGCTTCTGTGGGTTACTTTTATTCCATCTGATGAGTATTAAAAAAACTAATAATTTAAAAAAAAACTTTTCCCACCCTATTTATCATTTAAAAGGAAAGAAGGGCAAACAAACAATTTATTTTTTTTTGGCCTAAAGGGCATAACCACTCTTTTTTTCCAAATTTTCGCCAGTTTTTAAATAACCAAAGTCTGGCTTCAAGAAGGAAGAGGTTGGAAAGAAATTCATTGGACTTAGTGGGTTTCCTTTTTAGTGTGTATTATGCCTATAACATCCTACTCCATCTTGGAAGTAAATAATTTAAACTAGGATGTAGCTTAGTGGCTAAGATGCTTGTCTTCCGATCCCAGGGTCTTTAAGTCAAACACTGTGAGATCACCAGGTTCGTAATTAGACAATATTTTTCTCAAATTTCCTCAACTTCATTCTACTGGGCAGATTATCATCTTAAGCCCTGTCCAGATAAATCAAAATTTTATTTGACAAAGACATCTGACATGCCCAAATATGGACATTATGACATCACATCCTGACCATATATAGGCACATCATGACTATATATGGGCATACAACAGTTTTTTTGTTGAAGGAAATTTGATAGTCTGGACAGAGCTTATATATGTCATTCACAATACTTGATGATTCATGGCAGCAGATTGTGAAACAGATTTTTCTTGAGTGCCTGTTGTCCTTTGTCTATGAGTAATCTTAAGTTGTATGGGAAAAAATCCTGGGTCGTGTCCAAACAGAATGGGGAGTAATGGGTCTTCATTTCTTTCAATACTTAGAGGCTTATTTCAGGGGATTACAAATAGTGTGGCTTGAAATTTACTTGTTGCATTGACAATCTTCTTTTTGGTCTTTCTCTACTAATAATAAGCATATTTTTACCAAAGGGAAGGAGACCTTACTTTCATGGCTTGTCAATGAATAATTAAGGACTGAGGATTTGGCTCACTGGGATCTATAGATCAAATCTTTATTATGAATTTTAAATTAATATTGTTTATATAATAATTCAAGTCAAGCTACTGTATATTTTCTTTAAATTGGATATCAAAATAAAGTTAAGATAGTGTATTATAATTGTAAAATAATGGGTATCCAGATAAGCTTAGGAACAAAAAAACCATAATTATTTCTGACCTCAAACAGAAATCATCAACGTATCTACGAATTACAATTAATAGTTTTGGAAGGAACAACAGTGATGACATTTTGGTAACCTTGGGTCAGATAATCCCCACTTTTTAAGACTTTCAACTGTTTTCCTGTGCTTGGATAACTTTTGATTTTTGAAGGCTAAAAGACGTGGGCTTAAATAACGCAAGTATGGACAAAGGATGTGATGTATACACCAAGTTTCCTGGCACTATCCTGAAAAACGTGCACCATTCGACCAAAATCTGTAAATCACATTAGATACAAATTACTGCATGCCAAAACCATTGACTTGAATTTACATCTATCCTAAGCTAAACAATGAATTCCTATTCACATACAGTTTTAACAATGTTATATTTCTTATGAATATTCAACAGGTTCATGAATATTCATCAACATTTGAAGGTGGGTGAACAATAATAGGACAACAGTAAGTGGTGATGATTTCTTATCTGAATGTTACTCAACAAACTTCCAACTCCAATCACTGCATTAGACAGACAACAAGATTAACTTTTGTGAGTCACAGCGTCTGAATTTGGCCTTGAAAAGTAATGAATTATGAATTATGACTGTTTTGTAGCCGGTAAGGATTTACAACTGCAGAATACAATATACAGGTATGAGAGGTTTGAATATAATGTACTTATGTTTAAATAATAATTAGATCAGTTATACAAGATCAAAAACATCATCCAATAAATACTAACTAACACTAGTTGTCAAAATTGACTTTGATGAAAAATATAAAGTCCTTTCAGTTTCTATATAAAATGTTAAGAGTTCCTGCCTGTGTGTGGTTTTTTTAAAAAAATAAAGTGGATAAATGGCACAACCAATAATTCTTGGAGTAATTAAAAGCTATGTTTGAAATCCAGTCAGTGATTCATGGGCTGAGCCAGTTTAAATACATTGAAAGGGAAATAAGTATACGTGTGATAAAGGCAGTAAAGTCAAGATGATAGTGACTAATACATGCTTCTATGGGCCGACTCAACAATTTGATTAATATTACTTCAAATTACCTCAACAGAAGTACTTACTACAACTAAGTTCAGATGACAAGAAAAAGGGAAATTGGCTGAGAAGAAGGGAAGTATCTTGAACTGTGGTATTAATCTAAGTGCTTCAAAGAACATTTAGTCTCCTTCGGATAACAACTGATCAAATTCAACTACGGAACTTATTTCTGACCAAATATCTTACACGACACCGCGCAATTGGAGGAATACACTCAACTACGCTAGATGATGAGACACTCTCATTGCATCCTGGAACTTTAAGTGTTTGATCTCATGATTCAAGCTGTTAAAAAATTTTTTTGATCAGCTGCAAAAAGGCCATGCATAGTTTCTGTTGCAGAAAAAAACTAATGAATGTTTTTAAAAAAAAAGTTTGATGAAGTAAACAATACGATTGTCTATTGCTGCTAAGTTTTATAATATATCCCTCTTCAAGGTAAGGTGGACAGCAGGAATATAAAATAATATTGAAGGATAGTGCATGGTACAAATATACAATGATTGAAGGATAGTGTATGGTACAAATATACAATTTTGCAAGGATATTAACTGAAGAAAAATAGCTACAACGGAACACATGTGAAAAGAGACAGCAGCTGACAGCGAGAAATATATTCATCGCAGGTATAACATACAACAATTTGATACCAATAAAGCAGAGAGAATTGGTTTATGAGAATAGTAATAATTTTGTGAGAACAGAAGCTATTATTTGATATCAGATAAAATGTTGTGAAGACAAGACTAATTTTGTGACAATAACTAATGACACTAAAAGATCTTCAAATATGTTCAACTGGGCAAAATCATCAATTTACAAGATATTCCTTGCGATTATTTTGCTAAAATGCTACACAAACGCTTCTGTTGAATTCATTAAAGCACCCTCAAAGACAATCACAGCATTTCCAGGTGAATCCATAACGATAGAGTGTGTGATCAGCGGTTTGACCAACGATCACATTGTTGAGTGGACGAAAGGAATAGACAAAGACATTGTGAGCCAAAATCATGTGATCCTCGAGGACTACAAGCACTCTTTCACAATCTCACAGAAGCAGTCTGACTTCAGCCTTTCCTTCAAAATATCCACAGACAATTATGAAAACATGGATTTCTATCTATCAGTACTTTACAATAATGAAGTTACAGTTCTATACAGCTTATCCATGCTCTCTGTTGCCTGGACAATACCAGCACCTATATGCGCAAAATTTCTGAATGGTGAAAGTGCGTCCGAAGGTGAGGAAATGCGTTTAATGTGCCAATCAAGTACAGTTCATGAACCGGATATTTATTACGGGTGGAGCAAAAACGGCGAAATTGTGTCACCAGGTAGACTCGTCTACAACCTCTATGAATTTTTTATATCTAAAAGCGATCATAACGCAGAATTTATTTGTACCGCGACAAAGTACCGAACGGGTGAAACTCGTACGTGCTCTGTCGATACATTCACTGTAAATTACGCACCAACAGTCCTTGTGAGACATAAATCTGCTCTGGAATATGAATGCGAGGTCGATGCTAGACCAAGTACTACTCCCATCTGGAGCATTGATCCTGTAATACCGCTCAGCAGTTTCAACGTAGAAGATTACGTAACATTCTTTATCACAGCTCCTGATTCCGTCCCTATTGGTGCGACATTATTATGTACCGCAAGCAACTCGGAAGGAGTTGGCAGTGATATAATAAAGATTACTAAAAATGAACCCACAACCATCGTCCCTACACATAAAGACGATGCTAGACTTACTATTCCATACAGGAATAAATCAAGAGTTAAGAGTAACAATATGATCCTGATTGTGGGCTTAGTAGCTGGTGGGTTTCTGATTATTGCAATCATTGGTATTTTCATGTTTGGATGCTGTAAGAAAAACAGCAAAAAACACAAAGAAAACACTACACAACAAACAACAGCATCATACAACAACAGAGAGATAAGTAATGAGGTCTATGAATCAAGCCAATTGGAGTCAGGAACACAGGGGCAAAGGGGTAAAAAAGATTCTCCATATGAGGTCATGGAAACCAATGGATCTTTGAGAAACGGAACATCCATTGCTGGTGAGAGTGCCAGAAACGGGGGTGCTCCCGATGGGCACAGCAGTACCCCAGAGAGTAATAGTCCAAAAAAGTCATATGGGTACACTAATGTCGTTCTTAATATGGGTAATTCCATGGAAAACGGAATGACAATTACACCAAGGACAAATTCAAAAATAAGGTCCCAGCCATCCGCCCGAAACACTGTTTATGCCACTACCAATGAGCACTTATCTGCCATGTTGGATAAAAAACCAGAATCTCGAATAACATACGCATCTGTCGTTCCAAAATCAAAGCGTGCCGGTAAAGAAAATATGACAAAATCAATTCATACAGATTTTCGTTTCTCACAAGCGATTGATGAGGAAGCCAAGATATCACACACAAAAAGGAAACAAGATCCACGGATGGGTTATGCTAAAGTCATTCCCAAGTCAAAAAGAAACACAAATATGAATAATGTGATGGAAAATACAAAGGACAACTGCAAAGAAGACACAATAATTGAAGATCAAGAACTTTCAACAATTAAAAAACAAAACTTGCGTTTTGGGTACACCAATGTCATCCCGGCATCTGAGAGAAAAGCGAGTGAAAATAAGCGAGCAACGGTCTCATATGACTTTTTCATAAATGATAAAATATCTACTGGTACACAAAACAAGCACGAAAATGATCACAATGTGTCGAAAAATAATAAAATAACAACCAAGCACGATTACACAGTTGTTATTCCAAAGTCAAAGCGAACGACTCATGGTGATAAAGAAAATAACTGTTCTATAAATAAATCGAAAGAATCTCGAATTAGCTATGCGGAGATTGACTTCTCAAGCATGAAACAGAATGGAAAAACAAAGATGGCTTCGAAAGAAGCTCGCGTTAGTTATGCGGACATAGATTTTTCTCATGGAAACACGAGACAGAACAGAAAAAACTATACTCCTGTTATTCCAAAATCACAGAGAAATCACGATGGAATGAAAAATTCTTATGAGAATCTGTAATACAAGCAAAGACTTTTATATAATAAAAATCAATAGTTTTTAAGGTATTAAAAACTTGACCTCTACAACACCTAGGTTCCTATGCAGATGGCCAATGATCAATTTAATAATAATTCATTTTGGTATAATTGTAAAAAATATTGATTAATAATTTGTAATACAACTGATGGATTTGAACCCTGACAAAAATTAAAGTTTTTTTATAAGTAAAAAATAACATTTTTTAATGTAAGTAAAACTAGACCTCTAAAATGCTGAGGTTCCTATGCAGATTGCAGATGGCCAATGGTTGATATTCTGTTTGGTATAATTGTAAATATGGATTAACAATTTGTATTATAACTTATGGATTTCATAGAGAACTTCTAGTTAGTTATAGAAAGAAATCAGCAGTTAAGATTTAAAGCAATATTGGATAGTGAGAACCTTGAAATTTTGCAATGAGCGATAAAGACCAAGCAAAAGAGAAATATGTCTTTTTTGCTGATTGCAATCATTTTTAAGGCCTAGCAAATTAGAAAGCAGATTTAAAAAAAAAACAAAGCTATTTATATTCTGATGCAAATAGTGGTAATTTGATTAATAATTCAATATAGCAGTGATTAGGAATTTCGAAACATTTTAAGTTGACATACTAGTAGTAGTAGCTAATACTTACAAACAATGATTTTTGGTGGAGGTAGTTTATGTTCTGTCTTATCTACGACTATAGACACAACATGCACAACACAATAACATGCAAAGTAGAAAAGGAACATTACAAAAGACATCAATAAGAATTAAAATCCAAGCTTGAAACAAAACATTGACTGTATTTATGGTAGAAAAGTGTTTGAAGTAGTTCTGAGTTGAAAAATCAGATCTCTAAAATCTATGTTCAGTATTCACAATTTGTATACTGTTATTTTGTAGATTTAAATATTAATCAACTTAAATTGTAAATTGAGATTAATGATATGCATGGATGTAGTAAATATTGCGGTTGTATAAACTAATTGGCTAATTATTCTTAAAGAATAATTAGGTTTCCTATTAAGCATCTGATTGGCTGATTTGAAAATAAGTTTCTGACACTTGAGCCTTTGATTGGTTAACCTTGATTGCTACTCCAAGTTTAAACATATGATTGGTTAAATCTGATTTAATAAATGATATAAATATTGATACACATTATTAATTGAGGCAAAAGATTTTATCATCAAAAGATGACTCAAGTAAATAAAGAATGCACAATTTCTGATGATTAGATTTATTGTAAGAGAGACAATGTGTTGATCTAAAAATGTTGAATGAACATTCAATATTTTAAATTCTTACATTTTATATTTAAGTTATAAATTATAACTGTTGATATTAAATAAAAAAGTAGAAACAAGTATATATTTCCTTTGCCTGTTAACATATGCATAAATAATATGGCTATATTTTTTGCATAGGCTCTTGCATTGGTTACTCTCCAATTGAAGTAAAAAGACAATGTTAGCGAATTTTTTTTTTATCTCTCTTATTGGAAGTTGAAAAGTTATTTAAATTTAAAATGAGCCATTCAGTGTTTAAGTGTTTTCAGGATTTTACTGACTTTACACTGATTTAAAAGTCTGTAGAGACAATTTGTTCTTGAAGGTTAAATTACATTTGTTATATTCATTTAAACTAGCAATCCTAAATAATCATAGCCTTGTATCTGCCCTCAAATACCTTCTAAAAAAAATTAACAAACCACACTCCTAATCATATTACTGTGATTTGAAATTCAGTCTTATACTATATCTAG
>NW_022725566.1:290016-331044 GCF_011630105.1 Anneissia japonica
TGATAAAAGTTCATAAATTTTAATGTTGAATCAGTTATTTAGAATTACTTTTTTTAATTGATAAAAGTTCATAAATTGTTTAATACATTATATAGTTTGATATATAATAATTGTAATTATTAACTTAACTGTAAAATAATTATAGTATAATAACAATATTATAATATGCAAATCAATACATAATGTTGATAATATATAAAAAATGGAAATGAAATGTTTTGTTTTCTTTGTAAAAATAATGAGCAAATTACCTGGGAAACTAGAGAAACGAGAGCGCCCTCGTGGGGTTGTAGTTGGAGATGAGTCACAGGATGAATTTATACCTATGATAACCAGATTTAAAAAATCAAGATATATTAGTTTCACTTTACAACAAAAACATAATATAGAACTGTAAACGACATTACCATTTTGTAGCCAGCATTGTCATTATGACACTTGGCTACAGATATAATCAAGCCATCAATCAATCAATCAATCAATCAATGACTAAATAAATAATATTTAATAATTCTAAACCTAAAAAGCAAAAAAAAAAAAATAAATAAATAAATAAATAAAAAACAACTTCATTGCACATACACTACATAACAAGGAACAACAGTGTAAATAGTGAGGTCAACACATAAGCAGCATTCAAATTAGATGCATGAGGTTAATAAATCAGAAATATGAATGTGAATAATATAAAATTTTAATATTAAACTCTTCACTTTTGGTTAGTTATTATTATTTATTATTGATTTTGAACTTAATAACATAACAAATAACAGAAAACTTCTCATAACATATATACAAAAATAAAAATAATGATAAAGAGGCCAGATCAGTTGCCACAGACCATGGAGGTATTATAGTACCTATAACTATAATATCTTTATGCACATACAAAAAAAATCTTATAGTATTTCCAGTCGTATGGTGTCACAATGACGCCCTCTTTGACCATACTTTATAGCGAGGGGCGCTGGACTACGCCCTGTATAGCTTTCATGATAATTTTTTAATAGCTATGCTGCCCTCTATAGGATTTTTTGAGAGTGATGTAGGAGTAATTCTATAGAGGGCCTCCTGTATTCAGATCAAATAAAATGCCTGCGCCCAGTCAAAACCTGACATTTAGTGTAAATGATGTAATTTCTCAGGTTTGGTACAGCCTCAGGCAATGGTAATGGGGCAGACTGGAAAGGGTTAAGACCTAATACATATTTTTCCATGATTCTAAGCTTTATGTCTCAATTCTGTCAAATCGTAAGAAGATTGCAGCTTAAGATTTCTTAAAGTTGCATATCTTTCTGTAGACTAATTTGAGTTTGGATGCCATTGATTGCACAGTGTATGGATATAAATTTGAGTTAATAGCACATTGAAGAGCTTATATGTATATATAACAAATATGAAGTAAATGATAGTTATGATAGTCCATTCAGAAATGAAACTTTACATTTAATTAACAACAAAGGTCAAAATCAGTTCATGTCATACTGAAGTTTTATCAAAAAGATTTAGTTTTACTGTACTTTTAAATTATTTTTTTTTTAAATGTCAATTATTAAATTTCAATTAAGGTAATAATAAAGAGTATGCAACATTAAATAACAATAATATGCTTTTTACCTAAAAGATGCTTAAAAACCTTGTTTTTGTAAAAGTAGATTATTATTTTAGTATTATTTTTATTTTTACTAATATTAATCATTATTAAATAGCTATAGAAACTATTCAAACATTTTTTAATAGTAAGTTGCATATTAGGAGAAAACAAAGTCATACAAATGAGGGCGCTTCATCATCTGAATTCGGCTTGCTTCAGATAATCAATAATTATGCAACGATTACTGTATTTCCCATATAAAACAGCCTAGGGTCAGAGGTTAATGTAAGATGAATATTCATGACAGAAGCCAATCAGAACTCATGTACTCATATTTATAAATTTAACACAAATTACATTATGCACACTAATCAAATCACATATTGTGGATACATGGATGGTTGAACACATAAATACATAATTAGTAAGCATGACCTAAACATTGTCAATAGCTATAAAAAGGCAGGCATTAGCCAAGATCATCAGATAAATATCTGTCAGACCCAAATGTTTGATCAGATAAGCATGCTTTGTAAATGGATAATATATAGAAAATGTTGTCTTATCTGATCCAGTTTGACATGCAACACTTTTTTCCTTATTTACCTTTGAATATTTGTTTTGCTATCTTCACTGATGGCATGTAGTAGTGAACAACAAGCAGACAGATAGAATGAAAGTTAAAACTGTACATGTATCCCTCAATTTTATATGAAAAACATTAAAGTCTATCAAATACTTACTTTGTAAAGCCTTCAAAATTATACAACAAATTGTAAGATAACTAGAATTATTCTATTTATGTTTTGTAGTAAAGCGTAGCTTCCGTCTTACTTATGAATACATAGTATATCATTTATATTTATTACGTAAATGAGAAATTAGCATCAACATTTTAATAGGCTTTGTCTTAATATTGTCATTTTG
Organism: Anneissia japonica; assembly: GCF_011630105.1. Classification (NCBI taxonomy): domain Eukaryota; kingdom Metazoa; phylum Echinodermata; class Crinoidea; order Comatulida; family Comatulidae; genus Anneissia; species Anneissia japonica. Next base: position 292,538 of record NW_022725566.1, read on the forward strand.
CAATGATCCAGTTTATGCGTATAGAATTTTTTGGTGCGAAACTTACCAAGGATTTCCCATAAAATTACCCATCAAAGTTTGAAAAACTAATTTCAGTGGGGTCCTTATGGAAATAAATTGACCTGCTCTCATAGAAGTTGAAATTTGCATTATTCGTTCACAGATTACATAACTCAGTATTCATTTTTCCATTTTCAAATGTGTTCTTAATAATCTACAAAACTTACCAGCTACAAATGATGTTGAAGTGCGCTTTTTAGGTGGACCTCTTTGAATTTGGCGGGCACGGCTTCCAAACCCTAGACATTGGAGACTCTCAGTGATGTAGCGCTGTGCGGGGGATACACAGCACATCACAAGAAGTTTGGCATCACCACCTAAAAATGGGAGAAAGTGAACATATTTTAATGTTTTCATTTCTATTACATCATTACATAGTAAGTACTTCTAAAATTATATTACACTATATTTACCAAGTGTAACCTGCCCAGGAAAATTGATCATAAAAAGACATGATTAATAAAAATAGTATCTCAAATGCATATGGTGTCAATAACCCAACTAGATAAAAAGCTGCAACATTCCAGTATGTAAACTTAACCACTGGAAATATATAGGTCTTAAACTTTGATATAATGAAGTTGCAATAGATAAGCTGTTAGGATACTTGTCTATCATCAGTGGCGTATCTTAGGGGTGCAGAGAGGGGAACACACCGCCCACAAAAGCTTTCTTCCCTAGTCTCCCCACATTGAAAATGTCCGAATCAAACAAAATCATGCTCAAGTACTTTAAAATCACCTTAGTTTGTGACATTTTCAGCCCCCCATACTTACCTATTGTATCCTGAAGCATGTGGGTTAGTTTACTATTCCTATACGGTATGTGTGATCTTTCTTCGGCAAGTGCTGCCAGAACATCGGCGAGGGCGGACAGGCTTCTATTAATAAATGAAGTCTCTCTAAGCGCAGCCCCTGTGACCCCTGACATGCCGACACACTCACTACCTGCAAGGTCCACCAACTGAAGTTTAGTTTTTACAATGCCTGTCATGTCTGGAGGAGGAGTAGATCGCGAGGGGGAAGGAGATCGTGATCGGATCTTCAGACTGGGAATGCGACGTCTGTATGGAGGAGGGGTCATTGTACCTGCATTAAAAACAGAAAAAAAAGAAATAATCGAAAATATGCGAAGTATATGAATGCTGTTGGGATAATTTTGAACTTTTAGGAACCATTGGATCCCTTCAGACCATCTTAAAGTACCTGCAGTTGATCTTGGAAGAGGGGAGTGGCACCGAGAAGATTTACTACTGGAGCTTGTTGATCCAGATGAAGTTGATATGGAAGTAATAGTCAGCGTTACTATAAGGTGAGAACGACTGGAATGCGCATGCACTAATGTTGCATCTTCGTGTCGATGGAGCATCCCATAATGTACTAAGTCAACAACTTCTGATGCATTCTGCACCATCCTGTGAATAGTAGTATTCAAATAGTGAATGTTAATAAGTGCAATGGGATAAAGTAACTCTATGAGGTGGAAGAAGGTACAGTATGTTCTGGGTATAGTAAGACAGGCATACTGGAGATGAACAGTCCAGCCCAAGCCAAATCCTAGCTGTAGCTGTCCTTGTGTTAAAATCTAGCAATGAATTTTGATCGAGGAATGCCATTCTCTCTCAAATTTACCTGAAATGAATTTTGATATAAATGTTTTGGTATTGTCAGATACCTTTGAGTTAGGGATGGAACTTCACATGACCCGTCGTCTGCCATGGTTACTGTGTGCTTCAATGACCTGCCGGAGTTGCCATGGAGGAGGTCACGAATTTCATTGTTGTATATTTCAGCTACTGACATTTCAACACGATGGAAATCATGGGTTCTCTCATTTACCAATCTGTAATGAATATTAAACAGAAAAGTAAATTGCTACGTATGGTCAATGGATCAGTTAATGGATCAGATATTTGAGATATAAATACCACATTGGATTGGATTGAATTTATTTGGTGTAAACACTAAGGATAGCCCACGAAAGTCTAGAAGAAGACTTATTTCCAGTAGGGTCCTTCTGGTGGTGATTGGGGAATACACCTGGAGACAATCCCCTACTCTTTTCCGAAAAGTGGACTGCGTTCATTTATGTGCACATGGGCCATAAATGCAAATGGGACCAACAGCTCAAACGTCTCATCTGAAAGATGGTGCGCAATTGTAACTTGTATTTCAGTCCTCCAGCTGAAACACAAGGAGAGGCAGCAACGGGAATTGAACCAGGGACCTAGAGATCTCCATGGTTCAGCACACACACAATGGCTACCACCAGATTAGTGGACTGAGCTAATTGAAGGCAACCTGATGCAAGACTGACTAATATTGGGAAAGCCTTTGCCTACATACAAGGCAACTACAAGATGTTTTTTTGTTCTCCAGTTTTTCCTGTTAAGGACAAAAAGAAAAACACAGAACAAAGAAGCACTGTGCGGAAAATAATTATTACCAGCGCATGTGGATAGTGTTCTGAAGATTGCTAGTTCAATGGGACTTTCAATCAAGACCCACCTCTTGAATATAGAAGCTATGGTATAGTGAAGATGGTCTATAACACCCAGATGCATTTTGTTTTCTACCTGAATAATTCCCTTGCAGCTCTAGGGATGACTCCTTCACTGGGGCTGGACTGGAGATTGTCATTGCATGTGGTTGGATCTGTGTAACTGTCACCAAGCATTGTATATGTTTTTCCACTACCAGTCTGGCCATATGCCATTATGCAGACATTGTACCTATGAATGATAACAACAATGACAATATTAAAATATAGTGACAATAACAAAAACAATTTACACCAACAATCAAACAACAATAAATGTAACAGTAATGATGATGATAAAAATTATGATGAAGATGGTGCTGGTGATAATGAATGTTATTATTGATGATGAGATGATGGTGATGATATAGATGATGGTGATGATAAAGAAGATAATGATCATCACCATGATAAAAAGATGATGATAATGATGATGACTATGATAAAGAAGATGATGATAATGATGACAGCGGTTTATGTTGGCAAGGACGACAGAAACAATGACTATAACACTCAAAGGTAATATTGAAAACAAACTACTGGATTAGAGAGTATGAAACAAAATCTGAATAATATGATAGAAGTTATTGTGATCCAATAAACCATAATAAATTTGTTTAAATATTTATTATTGAACAAATACACAAAGATTGATACATGTTGTCTTGTACCGCATTTTTCAGAGGTTGTTTCATAAACTATCAAACATTAAAAACATTTTTACCCATCCAATAAGGAAGTTAACAATGGTTGAACCTCCTCAAAGACAACTTTTTGGTCTTCCACTGGTGAATAAACTCTGAAAAAATGAAAAAAAGTATAAAGACTATAAGACTATATAAAAAAATTCAGCGGTAAAGCAATTAAAATAAAATATGTGTATGAGCTTGGAGAATGACAGATGTGAGGTCATAAGTGATTGAAATACGGCCTCATGTCTGTCATGCTTCTGAGCTACCACACTCATATTTTATTTGCAAATAATCAGTGGATCCTTTGGTATAGAACATTGCATCGAAAGGATTGTAAAAACATATAAAAACTGCATACACAAAAAAATTACAGGTAAATAAAAAAGTCCTAAATGATAAAGATTAATATAAATTGTAATTAAATTTTGTATTTATTTAGATATATACAAACACATAAACTAATCCATTCTTATATCATCCACAATAAAGGTACATTTCACAATTCGTATAAGACCCTACTACAACCTACAAATGAAAACGATGGATATTTTACATCTGTCAGCAAAACAATAGCAAATGTAAATTGAGCAATTCATATAGTGTAAATGCTCTGCATGCCTTTTTATGGAGGCAAGTGCTTGCCTTAATCAAGAGAGCTTAGTAGAGGGCAGCACATATTGAAATTATTAGATGTGGTTAAGTGGAATGTATTTGCAAGTGGTGTTTATTCAAGAGCGATATTAATCAAGAGAGGGGCACTTCTTACATATTTTACAGTATATTTGTCAGCAGTGTCCAGCGTACATACCTTTCAAATTCAAAATTCTTTGGAGTTGTCTGTTGCCAAGCTTTGTTTGCCTTCACACTAAGATTTTCCTAAAGGAAAGAAAAAATGCACAGTAACAAATTAGAAGTCTGGGCCACTTAAGTTTTATTGTGTTTACTACAGGTATATAGTATGTATACTATATGTATGTATGCAGTATGCATCATTCACAATTTGGTGGGGAAGGGGAAGGGGACCCCCTGCCACAATAGAAGAAAAAAATCATTTTTGGGTTTTAAAGTGTGCAATTTGGTGCATACCTCTAAATACAATTTTACTTGCAGAAATCTTATATAAGAGTAATACAAACTCCAAGAAATTATGGGATACATGACATTATGTTTGATTCAATAATATATGACATTATTTAATATTTCATCTTCAGAAATAAATGAAATTGTTAAGCAATGGGAAAGAGTCAACCTTATTCCTGTGAAGTTGATGAGTGGGCTTTGTTATAAGCGCAGATGGCCTTTTTTTTGCAGATTTTAATACATTTTACGTAGCTTAAATGCATCAGCTGGCTCCTCCTGTGCCAATTTGATGGTCAGAATACTTGACAAGGTTCGTTTTGGATCCAAATTTGGACGAAAGGCAGTTTTGTTTCTCCGAACCATTAAAAAGACTCACTCCTGTTGCATACAGAAGATAGTAGAGGGCACTTCCGATCATCAATTTTCTAATGTTATAGCTTCCAGTGTTTTTATTTTGTTTTCTTTTGTCTTTTTCTTTTTTTATTTCCTCAACTACCAGCGTGAGAAAATGATTGATGAGTGGGTGAGCGCGATAAGAGGTACTGAGGCGCGATTCTCATGCCGTAGGTGCGAGAACTGGTAGGTCTGCATTTGTGGGTTTTTTTTATCATTAATGCTGTCATCTGATTTTTAAAAATCACTTAGAGTTCCACATCCAGCTATCTACAGATGCCACAGACATAACATTCTGTACCTTAGCATGAACTATAGTTGGGCTGAGGAAGTCTACACTCTCCATCTGTAAAATTCCCTCCCTAGGCCCTCTATATTTCAAATTCCTGGATGTGTGTCAGTTACAACATAGAGAAAACAGAACACTATATTCTATTTTCTCTATGGTTGCAAGAAGTAACTTACATCATCAATAACCATTATCACTTCTTCAGATGGTGTTCCAGCTTGACCTAGATTACTGGGATCAAGTTTACCCGAGTCAAAGTTCAGGAGGGGTCGTGTACGACAATGTACCCTGATATTGCCTCTGAGCTCCTAAAAGATAATAAACCAATAATAGTTATAAAAGCTTTTTACTACATTTTTCACATCACAAGCACTATGAAAAAAAAATTAGAGGACAAAATTGGGAAAATTTATGGAAGTGGTGCTATAACACACCAAAGTATAACCCCACGAAAGTAGAGATACATACTTTAAGGAGGGTATAGTAATTTGGTGGTACAGTTGAACTTGCCTAAGTCGAATCCAAAATGCCATTGAAAAATTGTTCGACTTCGATCAAAATTGACTTACAGATTGTTAATTAATGGGAAACACAACAATTTGGCATGTAAAATAAGTTTGACTTAGAAATTATTCGAGCTAGGCAAAGTCGACTTAGGCAAGTTTAACTGTACACAGAAAGACAACCCCCTAATCTCTTCCAAAGAAAGTATTGTTCTGTAATGTTCACATGAACAATGGCCTATTATATTTCATCTGATGATCTTTAAGTAGCTGTATCACTTTCCACTTACAACTAAAGTGTTGTGAAGTTCTCGTCTTCTTCTCTTTTCTTTTGCATGTCGTTCCTTCATTTCATCTAACTCTTCTTCTGTTTCGAATAACTTGTCTCTTAATTCTAAGTATTAAAAAATAAAAACATCTGTAGCTAGGTGCTGTTTATCTTCCATAAACATGATTATAGTGAGTGGAACTAGTTTGGCGGCTTGAGATGAGTGCCTTCCATACTCAGGGTCCTAATGAGTGAAGCCAGCTTGGTGCTTTACAAGATGAGTATCTTCCATATCTAGAGTCTTAGTGAGTAGAGCAGGCATGGTGGCTTATAAGAAGAGGGACTTTCATATCAAGGGTTCTAGTGAGTAGAGCTAAGAGTATAGACCTTCAAGAGGTCCAACTCTCAGCGTTTTCGTTGGAATTCAAGCTTATCTAAAACTACCACAAACTAGAGGGCGTCCTTCAAAAGTATGTAAAAGGAATTTGTATCAAACGCATGCTGCGTCTATATATGGTCTATATAGAACACATGTTCGAGTTTTGAACGTTATTCAAATTTTGATTCCCTATATATCGTGGTAGTACTTATTAAAAATTTCATTGAGTGCATACATAATCAGGGTAGTTGGACCTCTTGCAAATTCTATACTCTTTGAGTGAGTAGAGCTAGCTATGTAGTTTATAAGGGTATTGCTTTCTTACACAAGGTCCTAGTGAGTGGAGCTTTGCTTAATGGTTGTCTTCCATACCCACCATATCGTACAAAAAAGGACTAGCATTTTTTTTTATTAACTACAAAAAAATTTACTTCCTAATGCTTCATAAGGACAAGATTCCAGAGTTTACCATTGTGCTATTACACGCCTTTAAGTCATGTGTTCCAATCTGTGAGAAATTTGGGTGATATGATCTAATGCCTATTCTTGTTCACACCAAATTTATGCATAGTGATACCCATGGCCAGCTGAGATCGGAGAGACAAAAATATTGTAAAAACAAGCATGAATGTGTGGGAAATAAGTTATTTTCCAATAGATTTTCCTTTGTTCACGGGAGTGCGGGAGATCGTGCTAATTTCGGGATATTCCTGTGACACGCTGGAGGCTTGGGATTCCTGCAAGTCACTTTCTTCTTCAAATAAGAATGAAAAAAATTAAGACACAATATGCATAGCATAATCTTTACCTTGCAGGTCTAGGTTATCAGAGACCATCTGCTGGTTCAATTCTGCTGACCTCTGGACTGCCCATTGGAAGTCAGAATGCACCACTTCTGGTAAACCTTTGACACTTGATCTCAGTGTCAGAAGATCATTTTTAACATCCTTAACAATAAATGAAAGCATTAATATAAAGTCAGTGCACAACAATATTTGCATATTCTAAGCATAATAATGTTATAACCACACTCTTGACCTTATTAAATTTATTTATTGGGTATTAATATTATTTTTCATAAGCTTTAATCACATATTGATATGTTTATAAACCTTATCAGATTTCATTAGGGGTAAATTCAATTTCACTAACTTTTTTAAACACTATACATTTTTTTACATAATAAAGAGCTGGTATTTAGCATAATTAAAATACAGTTGGGCCTATTAGTGACAGGTACTGTATTATGATGTTAGCTAGTAAGAAAGTTAATAGCAAAATGTATATATATACCTTGATTTGATTTTTGAGGTGTAAAGCTAACTCTGAATTAATTTTGCAGGAGTGCTTATCAATTTCAAGTAATTCTTTGGCTAGATTAGCCTCACGATAGGAGGCTTGCACAAGTCCTTGAAGCTATAAAAAAAAAAAAAAAAAAACATTCATAAATATAGTGTTAGACTTATGGGAAAAGAAACTAGAAACAGCAAGCAGAAAAATGATATGATTGATTAAAACCCAGGGCACTTAGAATGTTGAAAACGCTAGAGTGAACAGGGGTGATCCATCTTTGTACACTCACGCTCTGTCTGGCCTGAAAGCCCTATTATAGGATAACAAAAAGGGTACTTCAGTACCTGTGTTAAGCCAATGACAACCTAAACATTGGTGCAGGATCAATGATGAGATGAGTGGGAATACTTAGGAGGGAAAGGGGATGCAATCTCCACTCAGCTTTATGTACTCACTTGTGCTAATTTGAGATGCAACATTGCATTTTCAGTTTTTAGTAAGGTAAGTTGTTCATCTTTTTCACGTAACTTCCTGTCACACTCTTTTATCTTCTCTGGCACAAAATGACTTAAGTCCATCTTAAGAGGCATGGTGACCAATAACTAAAAATATAGAACAATTTATCACATAGTATTTTGTATATTGTATTGTATATTGTCAATTATAAATTAATAGTAACATGGTTATCCCAAAAGGAACATTTGTAGCTTGTAATTACCTGAAAACATATGATTTAATGTACCATCATAAAAAAATTTAATTACCAACATGTGTAAATGGTAGTAATATTTACTATTATTTTGAGTAGGCCTAGTTGTTTGTTGTGACTGGAATGGTTGCTTTTCCTACTATATAAACTATGGATATTCTTTATATAGGCCTCAATAAGTAACATACCTTAGGGAATAAGAACTTATATATTTAATTATTCAATTGTAATGGGCTTACCAAGTTTCCTCTTTATCATGCTGCTATCAAATTATTAATTAATATTGGGCAAACAGAAAAATTCATTAGATTATCACTCCGCCCACATCAACAATTTTGGAAATATTGATGCAGGAATATTATTTTATTAATTTTTTTTTTAGAGTAATAATCTAATATTATTTTTTTCTATGTGCCCTAATACTAACTTTTGTTTTTTATTAATTGATGATATTGATGTTTATTATGGAGGGACTTTTAATAAATAAAAAACAAAACACAGTAAATCTGGGCCTAGACTACTCGCTGAATGTGGCCTCGGACTCGGTTAGGCCAACTCTCCTATCCGTTCTAATGACTGGAATGACTACAACTAGGCCTAGGCCTAAGCTAGCCTAGGTCGGACGACAGTGTATAGGCCTAGCGATAAGGCCTTTTTTTAGGCCTTTATTTTAAGCCTAACTTTAATTATCTGAAAGTGCTCTAACTTTTGGCCACATTAGATCATGCAGTAAGTGCATGTTTTTTAAAAATCATAATTACAGTAATACAGTACACCTAGGCCTAGCACCTTCTTCTCTCTGTTTTCTGTCAAAGAATTTCTGTGAACTCGTACGAAAACGGTAAACAAACAGACCTAGGGGGAGGCCTAAACAAAAAGGGTTTCTCCACTATACTACTGTGGCTTAGTAAGTTTTATTTACTATGTATAAAGATATTTTTGTTTAAATACTGTAAAAATTTTCATAATATATGGATTTTAAACATTTCGGAGACTACTTTCATTAACTAATAAAGTTTTAAATTCAGAAATACTTGTAGCTCGTGCCTTGAAAAAAGAGCAAACCTACAACAATTCAGAATGGAATAATCGTAAGCAGCAGGTCAACGATTGGGGGCGTAACATTAAATAATATTTTGCTAGCGCGAAAATCATTTTGTCTATTTTAGTAGTTTAATCGTGTTTTGTTCACTTGATGTACAAGTAATGTTAAGATATGGGGAAGAGGGATAAGTACGTGTCCCAATATATAGTTTAAATATCTTAGCAAACCATAAATAATTTTAGTATCCTAACTAGGCCTAGTAAGTTTAGGCTAGGGCTAGGCCCAGCACATAATAGGCTATTATATAGGCCTAGCTAGCCCAGGCCAGGCCTTCCTACCTAGCCAGGCTATGCCTAATGTTAGCCTAGCTTAGCTACCCTGCTAGGCCTAGCTGGTGAAGTATCAAGGGGCTAGAAGGACTGCTTCGGACGCTAATGCACTTAAGTACTTCACCTTAACCTCATCTCCAGTCTTGCTATCTTAAAAATGTTAGGGTTGAATACTAATATTAGCACCCCGTTTCGGCCTAGATATATATCATTGTATGGAATGCATTTTGTATTATTAGTTAAATACCCTACGGCATACCATAAAGGTAAAATAAATAGTTATTAATACTGATAAGTAAATTATATTATATTAAAAATGTTTGTTCACTTAAGTTTTAAACATAATTATAAAAAGACTATCTATGACTGATGAAAGCAAACAAAATTTGGTTTATCATGGAGGTATAAATACCTCCATGGTTTTAATCCATGTTAATTCGACAAACGAATCCTAGGCAAGGCATAAAACAATTGTTAAATCTCAACTTAAAATCCTTATTAGAAACTGATATGAGGGCACATAGAAAAAATTATTAGATCACTCTTTTTAAAAAAAAAATTATGAGGGAGGGCAGTTTTTGTTTTTGTTTTTAATCGGAACAATAGATTATTTCACTTTGGTTTTTATCTATGAGGGAGGGACTGATTACATTTGGTCTTTAATAGTACATATTGTATAAAGTTGGTTTAATTTTATAGTTTCTTAAAGAAATTGTATTTGAAGTCACAAAATTGCATTGTTATTTTTATGCTTTTGAAATAATTGATGTGGCATCAATATTTCCCGAATTTTTGATGCGGGCGGGAGTGATAATCTAATATATTTTTCTATTTGCCCTAATAAGCCTAGGACTAGGTCTATTTTTTTGTGTATTTTTGAATATTTTAATAAGCGGAGTAACCATCCTTTTTCCCCCTAGTTTTTGAATATTTCAAAATTCGTATCTCATTAACCTTTCCCAAGTTATTGGTTTTTGTGTCTTATGAAGATCATTTGTACAAAAAAAAAATGTTCTCCGACGAAGCCTGGCTTTAAGTAAATTTGATAAAAAATGGTTCCAAGCATTGCCAGTTTTGTATGTACAGTACACCAATAATTAATTTATTTAATGATACTCTACATTATTTTTTTCAGAAAAAGTAGACATGAGCAGAATGAAGAATCAAGTAGTGAACAAGAATCAACAACAAACTCTGAATCAGGTATTTAAAAAAAAAATAGGCCCATATATATAAAAAAAAAAAAATCTGCCTTATTTTTTGTCCATGCATTTTAATTTTAAAATTTGAAACTATAGTTTTTTTTTTACTATGGTTACTTTGCTTTGGGATTGTTACATTGGTTGTGGCCCATATCAACATGATGCTATGGTCATTAAATATGGTGCAGATACCTGTATAGTGACTTTCTAAATTATGAGTAATTAAGAATATCACTTCTGTTTACACCTTTGATATATGTTTTTCTAGATTCAGATTCTGGTATTACTCCACTGAAGCGACAGCGTTTGGACTCCACGATGAAGAAAAGATTCAAACAAGAAAAGAAAAAAGTTGCAAAGAAGGAAAAACTAAAAAAATCAAGTATGTTTAGTTTCAACGTATACTTTTCAGCTCTAGGACACATTGTGTGATTTATTTTTTAATTGTTTATTTATTGCACATCCATCACTGTAAACACCAATTACAGTATGAAAATATAAAATATAGAAACTTGCACAGAGAATCAATTAAAAGCCTGAAATTATTTAAAGTTAAAAATATAAAATTATTTAACTGAAGAAAGATAAAGGTCCAATGTATCTTTGTGAACTGCTGGCTTGGTATGTACAATTTTGTACTCTCCGCTCTGGTACTGATAAACTTCTGCTTGTTGAGCCTATGTCTACACATTTATGGGGTGATAGATCATTTGCGGTGGTGGCACCACCCCTTTGGAATAAACCACCATTTAATATTCATTTCATTTCATTTATTTCGCCAAATAGATAAAAATAAAATATAATATAAAATATACAAATATAAAATTTCAAAAATAGTAATTGTTGTCATGTGGCAGGATTGCCCAAAAATAGAAGATCTACTGTCGAGGGGCTCTCCTCATGACAACAAAAATACAATATCACAATCTATATACATAATTTTAAAAAATTATTATAAAAGTGCTCCCAAGACATCTGCTGTCTGCTGTTTTGCAGTTTTTTTTAGTTTTCCTTTAAGGTCAAATAAGTTTGAATAAGGGATTTATAAAGTGCAGATTTTGCGGTTGGAGGATATTTATAACAATCGCGCCACATCAGCCCAATTAACCTGTTGGCCTTGCCAACAACATGGTCACATGCAAATGTGATGAAGGGTCTATTCACACTATTAAGTATTCTGTGACAGATATCTGTGATGTGCCCGTATGTGGGCGTGATATGACATCATTTTATTTATTCTTTCTTTATTCTGAAATACAATGTACTGGTTTCCAAAGTGGTTCAGTTAAATACAAAAAAGTAACAATACAATAATAATAGTAACTTAACTGCAGTAAAACAACAAATTTCCATTGTAGAATGAAAGTACACATTGTACGAAGTAAAGTAGAACATATAATCAATAAAAGTATCTTGCACTACTAAATGTAAAACAAGAGTTTTCCTTTTCAATTTAGAATTACAAAAGTAATTACAAAATCAATGTAAACTTATGAACGAATCATCATGCCCATATTTGAAACTATCACAGTTATCACCAAAAAAAATTGGACAGACATGAATTAATATCATTTTCGTTGGAACTTAGAAAACTGGAAAACATTAAACTTTAGTTGAGCCCAACTATTTTATACATCATATTTTATAGTGAATTGAAGTTTGTTAGAAAATTGCAGTGCATATTATGTGGCAGGTTTAATTGTATTTTATCTTTTCAGATAAAATATCAAAAGATGATTATTACTTGAAGAGTACAGAGTTCAGGATATGGTTGAAAGAAGAGGTACGCCAGACAGCCCAAGTACTTTAGATGAGCCTGCATTCATCCTTCTATACATATTTAGAATATAAACTACAGTATATAAAATCTCCCAAGTATTACCAGTTTATGTAAATTAAATTAACTAGATTGGTTATTTTATTTGAATGAATATGTCTTTATAACATACATATAATGATATCAGTGATTATGCCTATTTTAATACTATTGATTATATATAGGCCTGTAAGTAATGTTTCGTCAAAGAAAATTTTTCTGTGTTTAGTTAAAGGGAATATTGATTGCTAAAAAGTAATATATAACACTCTAACATAATTACTGATCCCTTTCACTATTTACTGACTAATACGGCTACTTAAATACCTATAATTTAATCAGTACACCAGGATATATCTTTACCCTTTCACCATCAGAAACAGTCCCAACTTCCAAAAGTACAGATAATCCTTTTGCACATTTTGTTATAAATTATGCCAACAGATTAACATCCAATCCAGTGGTTCAACTCAATTTGTCAGTTTTGGTTAATATAGATTCCAAAAGCAAATTACTGAATTCCCACTTCATAATTTGTTCACTCATACCGTGCATTGAGCATGTTAAAGCATGGACAATAGTATAGACAAAAGCAGATTTATTCAATTTCTTCCCAATGCAAATAATTTTAGATGGATATTATTTATATTAACTATTAATTAATAAACCATTGTGTCCCAATTTAATTGTAATGAAATATATGATGAGAACTTAAATCTAAAAAAAAAGTATGCAGGGCAACCTAATAAAAAAATTGAAAATGTGCAATAATTTTGATGTACATACAAATGGAGTTAATGTTAATTTTAAGCTTACTGTTTTTTGAAATTTTATATTTTAGTGAAAAAAATTCTGACAGAATAAAAATTATGCAGGAACTGGTGTCATCTGTTTGCCTTCCAACTTGTAATGAATTATGTTATTTTGTTCTCAGCTATTTAAATTTTTTTGATTGTTTTTTTTTGTACAGAAAAGTGTTTTTTTTGATGAGTTAACCTCCTCCAAAGCTCGCTATTACTTCAAGAAATTTGTGAAGAGCTGGAACAAGGGACGATTGAAAAAGGTTAGACTTAAATATTTTATTTGTTGTAGTGCCTTTCTTTTCAGTATAGAGTGCTTTTTTCCCCAGGTCACATGCCTAGGTGTTTCTGCACAGGACACAGGAGAAGGCAACTCCACCACCCATACTCTTAAGTGCAGAGCTTTGTAGATAATGTGCCTTGCTTAAGGACAGCGAAATACACAACAGGGCAATTGAAACCCTGACTACGAGGCAAGAAAACAAAACTGTCCCCTCTGTACTAAACCGCTACAAAATACTATCCATCCTCATTGGTTTGGTTTTAGTGTAAATGATAAAATATTGATAATATTAACTCTAATAACAACTACTACAACAACCATGTTAACCAATGCAGGGCTATGATGGAAATTCGTTTTCACTGTTTGAGCATGTAACATATAAATAAAATAACCACAGCAACAATTGTAAGTTTTTTTAATTTGCTTTTCTCTTTTTCCTCTATATTTCCTGTATATATTGTTGTATTTAGTGTTGATACAGATATTAGTTGGCTGCCTTTAGTAGTAACTGAAATTTGAATTGAAATTGGTTACAAAGTTTCAAAGCACTTTGGATTGTAACCCCGGTCATTGGAATTGTACATAATGCAACCTAACACAGGTGGCATAACTTTAGAAAGTTGGAAAAAGGATTGAATACATATACTAATACATATACTCTACTATTAAATAGAAATAATTTACTTATTTCCTTTACAACACTATAATGTTTGCAGTGACCTTGTTTCCAACAAGTTGGGTGTGTTACAGTATAGACCACAACCTGTAAACTTGTCGACTTGGCAAACATATTGTTGTTGAGTCATTGAATCTATTTTGTGTGCATAGGAATGTCACCTATAAAATAATAGTAGGTCCGGAGATGTCAAATTGTTTCTATAAAGCATCAGGCTTCTGCTTGCTAGGCCTGCCTGTAGCATTGATCAACAACACACTACCATACAAAACAATTTCAAGGATATTTGGACGGTTTGCAAACAGGGCAGAAAAGAAACAATTATAAATTTTTTTTAATTTGCCTTCCTCTATATTTCCTGTATGTATTGTTGTTTTTAGTGTTGATACGGATATTAGTTGGCTTTATTAGTAACTGAAATTGAATTGAAATTGGTTTCAAAGTTTCAAACCACTATAACCCTAGTCATTAGAATCGTAAATAATGCAACTGCTATCTCTCCCTGAAAAGTATTCCTAAATGTCACTGTATAGACATCTACATTTTTTGTGATTATCTAGAGGGAGTATGGGTCTAGGCAAACGAAAAGTATAAACATGTATGTCGATGAGGAAAAAAGCTTTTGTTCTTTGAAGGTATAGAGGTCATTATCTGTGAATTAGTTCAAAGAATTTAGGTAGGAAATTAAAGGTCAAATGATGACCTCATAATTGGCTTGTAAAACATTGATATCAATGAGGAGACTTAAAGATAAAGCTCTGTCCAGATTATCACATTTTCTTTGACAAAAATCTGTTGTATGCCCATATATAGTCATGATGTGCCTATATATGGTCATGATGTAATGTCATCATAACCATATTTAGGAATGTCACATATTTTTGACAAATAGAATTTGATAGTGTGGACAAGGCTTAAGGCATTTGCCATTGAATAAGGTTTTGTCCACACTATAAGTTATGACAAATGTCACCACCAATTAAAGACCACTTTTTTTCCCCATGGTCTCTAATTAGAATAATAAAGATAGACCACAGTAAAGTGGTCTTTAATTGGAGGTAATCTTTAATTGGAGTGGTCTTTTCCAGAATGCCAATCAAACTTATATATATAATAAAACTAAGACCAATCAGAAGAATGCCAGGAATATGCACGTGTCCAACTAGCACACATGTTGTCCTGCAAATGCATATGTTCGTGTATGTTTTAACTCTGTCATCTTGTCACCTTAGCAACAATATCCAAGGGGCGGGGCTTAGTGGAAAGGTCCATTAGAGGGAGATGTACCTTTAATTAATTATCTTCCTTTACCTACCTTGCTCTAAAAATACCAACTGTATACCAACTTCAATCAATTCAATCAACCAATTCTGTTAAATTCCCAGGCTTTAAATTCCATTCAAACATTGGATTGGATATATTTGGTGTAAACACCAAGGATAGCCTACAAAAATCTAGAAGACTTACTTCCAGTAGGGGCCTTCTGATGGTGATTGGGCAGTACAACAGGAGACAATCCCCTACTCTTTTCTGAAGAGTGTACTGCATTCTTTAACGTGCACATGGGCCATTAATGCAAACGGGACCAATGGCTTAAAAAGTCTCATCTGAAATACAGTGCGCTATTGACACTTGTATTTCAGCCCTCCAGCTGAAACACAAGGAGAGGCAGCGATGGGATTGAACCGGGGACCTAAGATCTCCACGGTTCAGCGCACACATAATGTCCCAAGGTTTCCTAATTTCGGGACATATTGCACATAATTTCCACACACCAGTAATCAAATTTTACTTATTTGTCTTTGTTCTATTGTTTTATTACATTATTTTTTTCATTTTTTGATATTTGTTTCATTATATCAGCATTGCTGCAAGAGTCGTCCACTATAAATATGGTTCAAATAAAAAATAAATAAATAGAATAGTTTCCCATACAGTATATGGGTGTGAGTTAGGATACTTGCTTTCCAATCCCCTGGTCGTGGGTTCAAATCCTGTCAGATCCCAGGATTTATACTCATGACAAAACAACTCCAATCCATTAGCCTAGTTCTCACAATTAGTTTATGTATTGTATCATGTGTATATATTTTTTCATATGAAGGGATTGGCAAGTATCTAATAGGACAGTGATTAAGTGGCTATTGGTAATGCTTGGCGATATGCCTAAAGAAATAAAATAAAAATATAATATTAAGGATGGTGCTATAAATAATATTATCGTATGCAACATCATCATGTCCATATATAGGAAAATCACATAAATTTATTGTTGAAACTATAGGGTGGATAGATATTAATACACACCTAGACAAGAAATTGTTTTTTATATAACATTTGAATTGAAGGTCCTTGATTAGGACATTGAAGTAGTGTATTTTTTACTCCTGTCTTGAATATTAAAATTCTAAACCACAACTGCTACGTCAGTTGCTCTATCTGGTGTCAAATTTAATTTATATACAATTACAGTATTATTATTATTATTATTATTATTGTTATAAAATTTAGAAACATATGTAGCAGCAGTTTGGCGCAGCGGTTGAGGTTTGGGCTTTCAATCGTAAGGTCGAGGTTCCAAGTCTCCGCTGTCCAGATTCGCTTGTCCTTGGGCAAGGCACTTAAGCTACATTGCTTCAGTCCACCCAGCTGTATCAATGGTTACCAGCAAACTGCTGGGGACTAACCTGCGATAGACTAGTGTCCCATCCAGGGGAGTACAACTCTCAACCGCTTCACACTACAGAATCTGGGGATAAGCTCTAGCCACATGAGTCTCGTAAAGGATTTAGTTTTGTAGAACATATAGATCTATTTTGCACTACATAAATGCTGAAATTTATTTATTTATTTATTTCAACAATATTTTATGAGGGTGGACCATCTAGCCGGAGTTGGTCATTAGGGACCCTAAATACATAACACAAGTAACTTAGGAAATATAAATAGATTAACAAAGAAATTAAAATGACAATATAATAATAAAAACCAAGTAACAAAGGAAAAGAAATAATTACAATATATATACATATTATATAAAATTTAAAATAAAATCTAATTGACAATAAAATTATTAAAAGCAGAATAATTATGGAATAAAAAATTAAAAGCAAAACATAACAAAGTTAAAAAGATAATATAAACAAAGTACATAAAAATACAAGTTTGGGCCAGCCAGAAGAAAGAGAGAGAGAGAGAGAGAAAATTAACTAATACCATAGAAAGAGAGATGAAATTCATGATTTGCAGGAAATTTAAGGGTAATATCAATCAATCAATCAATCAATCAATCATTTGATTTTTATATACTGCCAATATCGACTTTTTTCATTTGTTTTAAAGTTTAACACAGGTGGTATAAAAAGGAAGTAAATACAGAATATACTATAAAATGGAACTTATTTCCTTTACAACACTATAATGCTTGCAGTGGTCTTGTTTCCAACAAGTTGGATGTGTTACAGTATAGACCACAACCTGTGAACTTGTCGACCTGGTAGTAATCATGTTGTTGAGTCATTGGATCTGTTTTGTAGGAATAGGAATTTCCCCTATGAAATAATAGTAGGTTGGTAGACGTCAAACTGTTTGTATACAACATCAGACTTCTGATTGCTAGGCCCGTATCATTAATCAACAACACTCCACCTTCTTAAACAAATTGCAAGGATTTTTGGATGGTTTGGTAAAGAGGGAAGAAAAGAAACTTCTCTTTTTTATCACTATTGTGTTGAAGTATTCGAACATCACATCATTTTTTGTGACTACTACTTTTTGTTACTTTTGGCACAATCTCAAGAAAATAAGCTTGATTTTGAATTTGTTGCCAATGACATTTTAAGGAATGGCAGACAAGATGTCTAGAAGTGTTTACACCCTGATTGTTTTGATTTCATTATCTTCACGTACATTCGCTGATGTAGAGTTTGTTACTAAGCCAAGATGTGTATATATTCCACGTCACAATGAAGAAGATGGAAATAATATCATTCAAGCTGTGATAATTTTAGTCAGTGTTTTATTCTGCATTGCACTTGTCATAGTATCATTCTACCTCTACAAATCCAAACAATGCAAGATACTAAAAACTACCAATGACATTACCACTGTTGATCAAAGTTTATGTGCCAACGAAAATGAGTACCAAGAACCGATAAAGACTGTCCATGAACATTATCAATCATTAAAGGTTGCTGAATCAATAAATGCCAAAGAGGATGAGAAAATTGAGAATATGGAGGTCACATCAAATATTGCAACGTATGTGAACACACTTGACAATAAAAGTCCATTCCGACTACAGAAGATTGAATATGATGAAAATTACCATGATGTTAAAGATGACAATGAAAATGATACAGAATATCAAACCATCCCTGATGTGACATCAAATGTCAAAAGCGATGAGGTCACATACGTTAACAATCCTTGTGTTAAATGCCAAATTATTGATAAGGTGAATTCCACCAACATGGAAAATGAAGAGTATGATGACAATGAAACTGACACTGATTATGAAACTGTCTCTTACCTGGTAACACCTGACAATACGAATGGCAAAAGTTCTCACCATCCAGCAACAACAGCAGATGTCCACTACATTAACTTAAAAGTCAATGCATCAAAGTTGGGGCGATAGAGCCCATGATTAACTTAACAATTAATAGTCGATGTGGATTGTGAAGTCTTGTCTATATACTGCTACATACATTTACTGTAATATAAGCCAAAATAAGAATTTCCCAGTATTTGATGTATTGCAAATTAGTTTTAAACTGAAACTTACAATGAAGACAGATGTAGGTAAAAGTAAATGGTCTGCAAATACTTTAGCAGCTGTAGAAGGTGATTAGTAGCTTCGTTTCCATGACGACATGGATATGAACCATAACATTAGGGCAACCCCCTACTATTCTGACAGATGCAATGGGTTCCTCAAAGTGCACACAAGCCATATATGTACACTGGATCCTTAGTTTAAATCCTTTTCCGAGAATTAAAGAAAATAACCGAACCGATGTTAAGGCTGTAGTTAGCGGCGCCCCTGATTTACCGCTTAGTCACATGATTCGCCCAAGTTGACAAAATTTCTTGCCATTAAACAGTGTTCAAACAGTAAGTTTTTTGCCAACAAATTTAAGAATTTTTGTAGTAAAATTAATTTAAAAATATGGGAAATTTAATTTGTTATTCAAAAGTTTTGGTTACTCATGTGGTATTTTAATTTTTTTAGTTTACCATTTTTTAAGTGCAGTGTTATATTTTTACATTGCATTTTTATGAAAGTTGATAACTCGCATGGTTCTTTTAAAAGTTGTTTTATATATTTTGTGTTTTTGTATTTTTAGCATCGTATATATTTTATTACCATGAACATTGTAAAGGATTGTGAAACAATTAATCGTAATCAGTGAATGAATAAAGTTTAAAATATAAACTCAGGAGGGTTTGTATCACATTCTTTGGAGTCAAAACTTACCAGTGAACCCCATGGTCTACATTGTTTTAACAGGAACCCTTGCAAGTAGGGAGAAATCAGTTTGGGAGATGTGGTTTAATGGGCTTCTTAACACATCTAATTGGATAGTGGTATGCGTACTGATACCCATTGCCAGCCGACTTCATGGAGAGAATTGACAATACAGTTGGTTGTACATCACATCCGTTTAAAGGCTAATAAAAGCACTTTTGGAATTAATGTAATACATAATTGAAATGTGGTGTCCTCTGGTATACTAATTACCGGTAACAATTACTTGTCATTTTGTGGTACAACTGCAACTGTATGTACAGGTACCCCTATGTGACAATCTCTATATAGGACCTAGGCTTTAGCTTACTACTTTTACATAGACTTAGGTCGGACTGGCCAAGCTTGCTAAAAAATCTTTGTGGCTATGTGTGTTGTGGCCTGCCAGCACTTGTGCTTATGGATAATTACAAACCAGATTTTTTTTTTAGTTAACAATATGTATTTAATTTCATATCCCTTAGTGTGTATGTACATGTTAGGCATGGGATTTCCTCCTATAAACAGTGGCGCATAACATTTTTATGATTTGTTGACTTAGAACTCAAAGTGTGTTACACCAAGCAGACATGCATGAAAATTGAAGAAATTTCATGCTAAAATTCAGCTTAAAATATTGGGTGTAGGGTTACATTTTTGGGTTAGGGTGTTTCTTGAGCATTCCCGACAGTCATGGCCATACGCAATGAAAGCAAAAGTAATGTACCAAAGCAAAATGAAGCATCAAAAAGTCAGGCCCAAAAGCAGCTACTGTCATCGAAACCGGAAGTGGCGCTAGATCGGTCCGATACACATGTTGATGGCGACCATGTTGGTAGTCAGGCCCCGATAATTTATCTGTGTTCGCTTTGTGATAATAATGTGGGCGATGAAGCTTCAATCTGCTGTGATAAGTACATCAAATGGGTGCATTTGAAGTGTTCTGGCTTATCTTTTACTTTTTAGTAAATAATGTACCAACAGATTACTAAGGTCCAGGAATTTGTCAAGTGATTTTGTAGCAAGTGCGAAATGGTAGGAAATGTAATTGATAGTACTAAGTGTATCAACCATCCACTCTGAAATAATAAGCAATGATGGTATTGATGAATTAGTTGAAGAAAAAGCTTTTAGTTGAAGAAAAGATTATTTTAGTGAATGTCAGATGCGTATGGAAAAGAAAAATAATATTATTTTTCATGGAATAGCTGAGAGTGATAGTGAATCAGCTGAAGATAGGAGGCTTGATAAGATATTTTCTAAGTTTGGATTAAATACAGTACTATTAGATAATGATTAAACCACTCATTAGACTTGGCGAGAAAGGGGACGAATTGAGATCTGGTAGATTATTAAAGATTACGGTAAACAACCTTGATGCAAAATTAAAGATCATGAAAGGTGTTAAGACATTACAAGAAAAAGATCCCAATTTACTACAGAGCATTTATGCTACTAATGACAGAGGGATCTTGGCAGATCTTGTAATTTTTGTCTAGTTTTCGTAGAACACTGCCAAAGTACAACAAATAATTCAGAAAATTTGTCCCCAGAAGAAAATGATAATTTCATTAAAAATTCAGAAGGAATTATTTTAGTTGACGAGACACATGATGGGAGCACTGATGTGTCAGACCAAATAGAAGGGTCTGTTGTATGGAATGGTAAACTGTATGGATCAAGTAATGGATTACTTAGAAGTCACAGAAGGTCTTAGTTTTTATTATACAAACGTAATAACTAACAAAAGAAATGTATTGTTATTAGAAATAAAATCCAGATGTCATAGCTGTTGTTGAAACATGGTTCAATGAAAGAATTGCAGATAATGAAATTATGATAAAAAATTACCAGATGTTCAGGAAAGAAAAACTCCGAAACAGGGATTGGTGGCAGTATTTTAATATACATCAAAGATCTTATGAACACCTCACCTCACCTATCCTGTTTATGATATTACTTGCACAAAATAAAGAAGGAAGTAATACAACTTTAAGCGGGTCAAAGAATTTATTATAACTCAACAATTATAAGAACCAGTTGCTGAAAACTTTTATAGTTTGAGGATTGTTAGAGCATACCTGAGGAAGTAGTTAAAACACCATTTTCTAATGTAAGTGAAATATTTATTATATTTACTTTGAAGTTTGAAGTCTGATTTTTTTTTTTCATGCTTGTTGATGTTATTGATTTTTAACATAATTTGTAATTTTTAAATTTAATGGTTTTGATGCAATAAATTAAATTATATAATAATAATTATAATAAGTATAATAATAATTACTATAGCAAGCATTTATAATTATATAATAATTATAACAATAACAAATAATTGCTATAGTAATTATTTATAATATTGTATTTCTCTCTTGTTTTATGTTATGTTAATGTAAATTTCCTATCCATGTTTTATGCTTTTTATGAATTTTTGAATTTTGAATAAAATACCATTATATAATTTTTTTAAAGAAAAGCATACATGAGGAAGTATTTATAAGTAGAGAAACAAATATGATCTTGTTAAGATATTATTAAATTCAAATGTTTATTCAATATTATAGTATCTTAATTCTAACAGTGATACTATGGATTTCAACTAATTTATTTCGAACTATAAAATTAACTCATTCCAAAACAGGAGAAATTAATTATCCTGTGTCAAAATTTAACAGCCTATGTGGGCCAAATTTTTGTAGGCACTAGTATGCATCATAGAATAAATTGTTTGCCAACATATTTTTCGGCTAAGACAAATTAATTTTTCAAATGAACAAATTACACTTTTTTGCTGTAGTTGTAAAATGTATTTACAATTTTGTGAATACTCCATTTCAATATTGAAATGTTTGGTATAGATGCCAACATATTTTTGTGCTGAAACAAATTAATTTTTTTTAATGCACAAATTACAGATTTGCAGTTGTAAAATGTATTATAAATTGCACCAACTTTGTGAATACCGGTCTACATTTCAATTTTTAAACGTCTGCTATAGATGCTTGGAAATTTATGAGAACCATTTTCTTTGATTTTCTCAGAAGTTGCCCTTTAATGGCATTTTTGGAGAGACAGACAAGATGCATAATATAGTTTACATCTTGATTGTTTTGATTTCCTGTACATCTGCTGATGTTGCGTTTGTTACCAGGCCACCTGAAGAGGTGAGGACATTCCCAGGACGGCAGGTTACATTGCCCTGTGCAGTGGAAAAATTACTTGAAAACCAGAGTGTCCGATGGCTTGAGGTTGAAAATATTGGAATCAGACTTATTTCGGACAACAGGGATGTCAGCAGGTATGTCTACAGTGATTTTGGTGAAAATTTTTCAATTTCTGGTGATGGAATGAACTTTACTCTTCTTTTTAATATACCAGATAATATAAATTTTAGATCTGATGGCAATGTTACTACATTATATATGTGTTCTGTAATTGAACCAAATGGACTATCAGTTGCTATTTCTGCAATTTCAAATGTGATTATACAGAGATTGAAAATTCTAAATCCAATTTGTGGAGAAATTAAGACTTACTATGTCATTGGAGAAACATTAACAGTATCATGTCACAATGATTCAGATCCTACTATCATTACAACTTTAAAATCAGGAAATGGATTTGATTTGCCTACTTATTCAGAAAAAACCAACTACATATTAATGCACAATTTGACTTTAACAAAAGAGGACCACAATACAGTGTTTGTTTGTGAAATAAGGAAAAGTGGAAAAGATGAGACCAAAATCTGCTCAATAGGCCCCATCACTGTCAACTACAAACCCGAGATTAACATAACACAAACATCTCCACTGGAATTCCACTGTATAGCAGAGGCTAGGCCTCCTGTAAATGAAACCCACTGGATTATAGAGCCTAGTATTTCACAGGACAGTTTTACAATTTCAAATGGAGTTTTAACAATCATCAAACCATTGAAAGTTGAATCTGAGATGAGAATAACATGTGAAGCAGAAAATGCCATTGGAAAGGGAAACAAGACTTTGAGCATTCCAACTGTGAATAGTAGGGATGAAGGTAGCGGCATCATTCCAACTGTAAATAATAGGAATGAAGAGAATGGAAGTAGCATCATTGTGATTATTGTAGTAAGTGTTCTATTATGCATTGTGACTGTTTTGGTCATAGTATCATTGTACCTCTACAAATCCCATCGAAGCAAATTAATAACAAGTCTCTATGATGATACCGTTGTTGATCAGACAAGTATGGAAGAAGATGGGTACCAGATACCGTTAAAGAGTGTACGTGGACATTATCAATCATTAAAGGTTGCTGATTCAATGAATACTAAAGAGGATGAGAAAGTGGTAAGTTATGATGATATTGATTTACCAAATGAGGAGTGTCAAAGTTTGGAGGTCACATCAAGTAGTACAGTGTACGTAAACACACTTAATAATAAAAATCGATGCCGAATAAATAACATGGAATCTGATCCAACATCAAACGCCAAAGGTGAAGAGGTCACATACGTTAACAATGCTCGTGTTAAGAAACGCCAATTTCCAGGTAATGTTCATCCTACCAACATTGGAAATGAACAATATGATGACAAAGAAAGTGACACTGATTATGAAACTGTTCCGAACCTGGTAACACCTGACAATACAAACAAATCTCACCATTCAGAGACAACAGCAGATGTCCACTACATTAACTTGAAAATTAAAGCATCACAGTTGGGACGATAGAGCCCATGATCAACTTACCAACAGTTGATGTGGATTGTGAATTCTTATACATATACTGCTACATACATATACTGTAATATAAACCAAAATAAGGATTGCCTATTATTTGTATTAAATATTAGCTTTCAACTGAATGAGGATAAATGTAGGTAAAAGTTAAAGCCACATTCCCGGCAAAATTTCACTACAAACTGATTTTTTTTTAGAAAATATGCATTTGCATTACTCCAATTATTATAAATCAAGGAAAAATATTGGCATGAATTTTAGGTTTATGCAAAAGAATAAAAAAAATGAGAAATACAGACTATTTCTCATAAAATATTACCATTTTCTCGACGAATTCTTCGTTACTAGGCAAATTCAGAGGTTGTAGATCGCATCCACTGGAATACTCTCGCTTTTATGTATACTTTATACAGTCAATAAAGTGCGCCCTCTCTAATGAGATTTTTGTACTTCGCATCTCGCACAATGCGGTCGTTCGATTAAGGCTGAGATATGTTTGTTTAAGTGTCAAAATCTCAGTCAGAATCAGTTTTTTAACAAATTTGAAATAATTCCTATGAAATATTATATTTCACAAGTGTCATTACTAGCAACGGAAAATATCATGTCGGCCGTTTTTATGTGTGATAACAGAACCTAAATCGAGGTAAGGCTAGGCCTAGCCTGGCAGCATTGGATAGGCTAATGTTTTTGGCGCCTACGATATTTCTTCTCACGACCTATCGCATAATCAAACATGAAAATTCATCTGCATTTATTTTTTGTGGAACACAAAAAATCAAATTTCAGTCTTATTTCACATTTTTTTCATTCTTAGGAATGTCTAAATTCCGTTAAACTAGCAATTCCGTATTATATTTATAAATCTTTATAACATTATACAAAAATTAGATTTTTCTTAACAACTGAAATTTTGCCGGGAATGGGGCTTTAAGGTAGGATAATACCGGCGTTGTCCGTAAATACTTTAGTAGCTGTAGTTTAGTAGCTTCGTGTTCACATTCACAAGGACTTCTTTTGATGTGAACCATAGCATTGGGGCAATCAATTCACCATTCTTAAAGATGCAATGGTTTGTTTTTTAGTGCATACAAGCCAGATATGTACACTGAATCTTTGGTTTTAATCCTTATCCGAGAAGACAATGAAAATATCAGAACTCTGGCCAATGTTAAGGCTGTAGTTAGTGGTGCCCATGCTTTACTTCTCAGCCACTTGGCTCGCCTAAAGTCGCCAAAATTTCTCACCAATTAACAGTGTTCAAATGGTTCCATTTGTATAGTTTGTGTATATACAGTAAGTTTTTTCCAGCCAATTTAAGAATTTTTGTAGTAAAATTTATAAAAATATTGAAAATCAAATTTGTTATTCGAACTGTTATCTATCAAAACTTTTTCTCACTCATTCGGTTTTTAAAAATCATATTTTAATTTTGTAGTTTACCATTTTTTAAACACAGTATATTTTTGATCATTATATTGTTATAAAAGAGTATGAAAGTTGATAAATCACATGGTTCTTTTAAAAGTTGTATTTTATTTTGAATAAATAAAGTTAAAAATATAGACTCAGGATGGTTTGTTTCTTTGGCATTTGTTTCACTCTAAAGGTCAAACTTACCAGTGAACCCCATGGTTTACATTGTTATAATAGGAATCCTTGAAAGTAGGGAGAAGTCACTTTGTGAGCTCTGATTCAATGGGTTTCATATCTAATTGTGTTGTGGTTTGTGTAGTGATACCCATTGCCAGCCCGTTTGGAAGACAATTGATAATACAATAGTAAAATCTAGCAAGTTTCTGGGAGATTTTTGCTTGGTTTTGGGAGTCAAGAGACAGTGGTGATTTCCAGAAAACTCTCTCAAAAAGACATTTTATAAAATATACTGGCTTTGGTATAAGAATTAGTTTTAAAAGCCAGTGCCTGAATATTTTCACTAAAATATTACTGCAATAATATAAATATATAAACCAGGTCATATATATTGGCATAAATTTTAACTTTATGTAGGAGAAGAAAAAAAGAGAAATAGAGTAGGCCTACAGTAAAACATCCATTTTACCTACTCATCTACAAAATGGTGTTTGTAAATTGAAAAATTTGTAAAATTGATCAGGTGTCAGTTTCCAATACCTAGCTATCCTATGCCATTTCACCGATAGGCTGATGGTGGCCAATCCTATGTAAGGAAGGAACATTCATGATTGAACCCATAGTGCAGCAGGGTGGTGTATCGCACTAGCCTAACTAAAGTTACCTTTGGTAAATACAAAGTATTGTACAGTAAATCTTTCTCCCCTTTAACAAAATGCTTAATCCTTATTAAAACATCTGTATGTTTTATGGACCATTTTATCAAGTTCTTTTTAGTATTAGATTGTTGAATTTTATTGTTCACATGCACTTCGCGATCATCTAGCAATCACAATGTCAGTATGTTTTAACCCCAACACTTTCTAATTCATCATGATAAATATGTGCGCTAATTCCGATGACTCTTGTCGGTTGTTTGTCGTTGTTAGTTATACTTAATGACACTAGTATAGCGATCATTGTAGCAGAAATTGAAAAAAAAAAGCTTGAACTAAACCTGTTTTATAAATACAGAAAGAAATACCTGTACATTCTCTCTGTGAAAAAATGTATGCTATCAGACTTTGATTAGTTGGTCGATGATGATGTCATGATGAGCAAAGATTATTCGTAAAATCAACTATCTGTAAAAAAAGACCTTTGTAAAACAGATGTTTTACAGTTACCATTTCTCAATATATTTTATAAGTTAGGCAAATTCTATCATACTCTAATCTGCTGGAGTTGATGTTATAATGTGTACGGACAAGACCTTTTATATATTGTTTTCGCATTTAATTCTTTATTTCATTCTGCCTGTCACTGCCATAAAATCTAAAACGGTTTATTAAATAAATAACAGTTATTGAATTTCTGAACTTTTTACATCACCCCATATTGATTCCTCACTCTTGACTGAATGTTCTGGTTAAGGGCTGATGGTCAGTAACCATTTCTTATCTTAGCATATAAGTACATACTGTATGGAATTTATTAATGCCAAAAATGATAGCTAACCCTTCTGTATCAATTTGTGCATAATTGGCCTATTTTGTGAATACTTACCTGGCTTGCATAGACAGATAAAATCCAGGGGTGTTCTGGATTGAATTGTACTAAAACATAATCTAGTAAATTTTACTTTTGCATAGTCAAATGCCTCTTGTCATGTCTTTGACCAAGTCCTTTTGATGTTATGCTAAAGCAATGAATACAACGCATGCAGTTTGGTGCTTGGTTGTTTCAAAGTATCAGTATGAGAAGTAAAGATTTCATTGGTCATTCACATTGGTAAAGGAATGAACTTTACTCTTCTATTTAATATACCAGATAGCATAGGTTTTGGATCTGATCTCAATGTTACCACATTATATACGTGTACTGTAACTCAACCACATGGAAATATAGGTCATATTTCAGCAGATTCAAATGTTATTATACAAAGATTGAAAATTCTAAATCCAATTTGTGGAAAAATTAAGATTTACTATATCATTGGAGATTAACATTAGGATGTTACAATGATTCTGATCCTTCTATTATTAAAACTTTAAAATCAGGAAATGGAAAAGTTTTGCCTACTTATTTAGATAAAACCAACTACCTGTACTTTATTCACAATTTGATTTTAACCAAAAGGAACCACAATGCAATGTTTGTTTGTGAATTAGGAGGAATGAAGCAAATGATACGAGAAGCTGCTCAATAGGCCCAATCACTGTCAACTACAAACCTGAGATTAACATCATACAGCTGTACAGCAGAGGCTAGGCCTGCTGTAAATGAAAAACACTGGATTAATAATAATAATAATACTGTCATTTTGTTAGGCGCACGTATCATCCCTAGTAGGGGTGCTCGCGGCGCCGTTTTCCACCTGCCGAGTGTACGTGTAGCCATTTTCCACATTATTATGTGAATTAATTAATTTTAATTATTTATTTAATCTTAATGTATATTTATTTGTGTCGGACCAGACATGGATGGGAAAGATAGGCAAAATAAGATGCAAATACTCTTCGGGGTCACCATCCATCACCACCCTGGCGCAATCCCGGACCTCTGCCTAGGTGGCTCGAACAAAGGAACGGGAAACACATTTGCCCTGCCACAGACGACCGGGTGCTCAGGAGTTGTAATCGAGACAGTGGCCCCCAAAAAATAAATGCCAGCCTGTGAGAGACGGGGAAAAAGCAGTTATTGAGTTTATTCAAAAGGAGAAATAAAAATAAAAGATTTAAATTTACGATTGTGGAGTCCAGTATTCCACAGGACAGTTTTATGATTTCAAACAATGTTTTAAAATTTAATGAGTCATTGGAAGTTGGTTCTGAATTATGAAAAGTTTAGGCTGTGGCATCGAGACCTATGACGATTAGTGCCCAAAAATGTTTACAAAAACACAAAGCAATAATGGCATATTGACTACTATTGTATATTTTCGGAAAAAATTTCAGCCGCTCCAAATCTCTTTCCTATTCTTCCTTCATCCTTTTTTCTTTCTCAATTTTGTGTTTATTGATCTTTTTTTACAAATTTATACACGCACATAGTCACTTGTTTAGACCTCGGCTATGCACATTACTATATTATTTACACATACAATTTTAATAAATAAGATTAATTTAACATGGACATAGTAATTCATTCTTAAACAAAACATTAAATTTAAATATAAATATTATAACCTTTAATGAATAAATAACTATAATTAAAACATGTACATAGTATCACTACTACAATAATAAGATTAATATTTTTCAATCTTATAATAAATTTTATATAGCTGGAGTTAGTATTGACCTATGTAAATATGGCTAACGACAGGTATGCTTTCTCCAATATATAGGCTTTTTCTATGAATGGAATGACCTGTATGAAACACAAGCTCCTGTTGACCAAACCAGTACCGTTACGATTTTAATCATGCGGGAAATATCCTCATGATGCATAGCCAGATTTTTATATAGGCATCGCTACTTTCCATAAGACATTATCATAGCTGATAATTATGATTAAAAAAAAGTTATAATTATAATTGATAAATTATTTAATGTCACCTGTATAGTGTCAACAAATTTCATGCTGTCTCATAGTGAAAATGTGAATTATTAATAACAATTACAACTAGGTTAGCCAATAGGCTAGGGAATACATTTAGTGTACATCCTAGATAGAGATCAGGCTGTGACGTCGAGCAGATTCCCAGATTTTTATTGGATATCTGGCGAAATATAAGTTCCATGGACTGATTTAAATCTGAAGAAAAAGGATAATACTTATCAAGCAATTACAATAACAAGTTATTCACAGTCATTCACAACAAGGCCAGACAGAATAGGTGATGGGGGCTATTTATTTGATTCTTAAATTAAAGTGTATTTTTAAAACTACTAAACAGAAAAAAGCACCCCCCCCCCTATTCAAGTTCTAAATTCATTTGCTTTAGTAGCCCTCCTAAAAACATTTTAAAAACCTACATTTTATCTTACTGTGTTTCACTATTCTAATTTTAACAATAAATGAAAGGTAAACATAGAGTTTTAGTAAAGTAATTTAAAGACAGATGCAACTTCACATTAGAGCCAGCCTCATTAGTAATATCTTAATTTTATCTAGAGACTAAGCTGAACTCTGTCCACTATCAACAGGTGGTTAGTACATGTTTTGACTACTGCGCTAATCAACTTTTTCTTTGCTCTTGGGAACACTGATAGACTGCTCCTCTTTTTGGTGTGACATCAACTTGTTTTTTAAACCACGTAAACTTACCCTCAACCACTCCCGTAGCTTATCCAGGTAGCAATTGTCTTCA
The DNA here is from genome assembly GCF_011630105.1 of Anneissia japonica. Classification (NCBI taxonomy): domain Eukaryota; kingdom Metazoa; phylum Echinodermata; class Crinoidea; order Comatulida; family Comatulidae; genus Anneissia; species Anneissia japonica. The sequence goes on from NW_022725566.1 coordinate 323,010, forward strand.
GCTTTGTGTCACAGCATGACAGGTTTTCCGTCGGCCTAGTGAACTATGCTGTTCTGGGCTAAAAAAAACAAAACGCAAACACTGAGCCTCGCATGAACCTAAGACTGTTCTTCAATATGCAAAACAAGCACTCTTGTAGATTATACTGCAGCTTTACCATACACAATATTATTAATACACATGCTCGATCTTGTGCGGAGACAAAGTTTCTCTGGAGTACAGCTTTTTTGGCTTTTTGGTTGGTGTTTTCTTTTCCTCCATTTAAACAATACCACGATATTCCACACACCTGCACGTATGTCATGTCCCAACTTCCTGACTATCTACAAATGCGTGGCACCAAAACAAGAACTGTTTGATTGGTTGAACTTTTGTCATAACATTCACCCCATTGCCAAATACGGCATCCTAAAAAGTATGTCATGCTTGACACGGCCAGCGATCTACAATCGATTTGACTCACTCTTTTACAAGTTTCTAATTCGTATTAAAAAGTTTCTCGTCATAAACCAATGCTGGCGGCGCTCTCTGAAATGTTGCTAATACTACGAAAAATCAATAAATTAGAGACTTGTGGCAAGTCTACAACTGTATGTACAGGTACACCTGTACGACAATGAAGGCTCTAGATAGGACCTAGGCTTTAGCTTAGTTCTTTACATAGACCTACTATAGGTCAGGCTGGCCAAGGTTGCTCAGAAATTTGTGTGGCCACGTGTGTTTTGGTCTGCCAACATTTATGGATAGTTACAAATCAGATTTTTCAGTTGACAATATGTACTGTATTTAATACATCCCTTATAGTGTGTATGTACAATAGGCATCAGATTTCCTTTATAAGCAATGGTGCATAACAAAAATCAATGCAAATTATCTATACACGAGTGATGCATGATGGGATTTATAGCGGACCACTGAGTTTATAATTGGTCGTTCTCCAAGTACTGATGTCTAAATATACCACAGAAAGTAGGAAGTCAAAATAATATAAGTATACTTCAAGCAGGTTAAAGCTTTTTAAATTATAACTCAACAATATAAGAACCAGTTGTACTGAAAACTTTCATAGTTTGAAGATTTTGAGCATACTTGAGGAAGTAATTAAATCACCATTTTCTCCTGTAAGTGAACAATTTATCTCATTATATTTACTTTGAAGTTTTAAAGAATAGCATACACTAGGAAGCTGTAACATGTTATATTTCCCAATGTTGAAGTGGAAGACACATTAAAGGAATGCTGTACGATGTGTTTTTGACAACCATTAGAGATACAGTTACGCCATCATATTTTAGAACATTGTGATTCATTGAAGTGTATATGTGTTTTTTTTAAGGACCATATTTGTAAGTAGAAAAACAAATATTTTCCTGGTAAGATATTATTAAATTTAAATTTTGATTGAATATTTATTAATATTTTAACATTGATATTGTATTGCAACTAGATTATTTCAAACTGTAAAATTAACTCACCATAAAAGAGAAGAAATTAGTTATCTCATCAAAACTTAACAGCATAGTGTGGGTCAAGTTTTTGTAGACACAAACAACAAAACAAAAATGCATTGTATAGTAATTATTTTCATACGGTTGCCAACATATTTTTTGTGCTGAAAGAAATTAATTTTTTTTTAATGAACAAATTACAGATCTGCAGTTGTAAAACGTATTGAAAATTGTATCAACTTTATGAATACAGGGCTGCGTTTCAATATTTAAATGTCTGGTATAGGTGCTTGGAAATTTACGAGAACCATTTTCTTTAATTTTCTCAGAAGTTTCTCTTTAATGGCATTTTTGGAGAGACAGACAAGATGCATAATATAGTTTACATCTTGATTGTTTTGATTCCCTGTACATTTGCTGATGTTGCATTTGTTACCAGGCCACCAGAAGAGGTGAGGACATTACCAGGGCAGCAGGTTACATTGCCCTGTGCAGTGGAAAACGTAACTGAAAACCACAGAGTCCGATGGCTTATGATTGAATACCGTGGAATATACCATATTTCAAATAACAGGCATGTAATCACAACTAATCTTGTGAATGTTGGTGAAAATTATTCAATCATTGGTGATGGAATGAACTTTACTCTCCTCTTTAATATACCACATAGCATTAATTTTGGATCTGATCTCAAAGTTACCACATTGTATAAGTGTACTATAACTCAACCAAAAGAAAATGTAGGTTATAATTCAGCAGATTCAAAAGTCATTATACAAAAAAGGCTAATTCAACCTCCAATTTGTGGAAAAATTAAGACTTACTATGTCATTGAGGAAACACTAACATTATTATGTTACGACGATTCAGATCCTACTATCATTACAACTTTGAAATCAAGAAATGGAGAAGCTTTGCCTACCAAATTTAATGGTTCCTACATTATTCACAATTTAGAGGTAACTAAAAACGACCATGGAGCAAAATTTAAATTTGAATCAAGAAGAAATGCAACAAATGAGATCAAAAGCTGCTCAATAGGCCCCATCACTGTCAACTACAAACCTGAGATTAACATCACACAAACATCTGCTATGGAATTCCACTGTACAGCAGAGGCTAGGCCTGCTGTAAATGAAATACACTGGATTGTGGAGTCTAGTATTCCACAGGACAGTATTATGATTTTAAACAATGTTTTAAAATTTAATGATTCATTGCAAGTTGATTCTGAGATTAAAATAACATGCGAGGTGGAAAATATCATTGGAAAGGGAACCAAGACTTTAAGTATTCTAGCTGTGAATAATAGGGATGAAGAGGATGGAAGTACCATCATACCAAATGTGAATAGTAGGGATGAAGAGGATGTATTTGACAGCACTTTAGTGATTATTGTAGTATGTCTTCTATTATGCATTGTGGCTGTTTTTGTCGTAGTATCATTGTGCCTCTACAAATACCATCGAAACAAAGCACTAACAACTCTCTATGATGATACCATTGTTGATAATACAGATCAGGAAGAAGAGGGGTACCAGATACCTTTAAAGAGTGTCCGTGAACATTATGAATCATTAAAGGTTACAGAATCAATGAATACTAAAGAGGATGAGAAAGTTGTAATTTATGATGATATTGATTTACCAAATGAGGAGTGTCAAAGTTTGGAGGTCACATCAAGTAGTACAGTGTATGTAAACACACTTGATAATAAAAATCGATGCCGAATGAATAAGATTGAATCTGATCCAACATCAAACGCCAAAAGTGAAGAGGTCATATACGTTAACAATGCTTGTGTTAAGAAATGCCAATTTCCAGGTCATCCTACCAACAATGGAAATGAAGAATATGTTGACAACAAAGCTGACACTGATTATGAAACTGCTCAGAACCTGGTAACACCTGACAATACAAGCAACAAAAGCTCTCACCATTCAGAGACAACAGCAAATGTCCATTACATTAACTTGAAAATTAAAGCATCACAGTTGGGGCGATAGAGCCCATGATCAATTTGCCAACAGTCAATGTGGATTGTAAAATTTTATACATATACTGTACTACTAGTACTACATACATCTACTGTAAAATATACAAAAAATAAGAATTACCTATTATCTGTATTAGATATTAGCTTTCAACTGAATGAGGATTAATGTAGCTAAATATTGTACAGTAGGATAATAACCCATAATGCCCAGCATGATTTTGCTTAATTGCATATGGGCGTTGTCTGTAAATACTTCAGTAGCTGTAGCGAGGCGATAAGTAGCTCTGTGTTCACATTGGGGCAAACCCCTACTATTCTTAAAATGGGTTTTCAAAGTGCACACAAGCCAGATACGGTATGTACGCTGGGTCTTTGGTTTTAATCCTTATCAGAGTAGACGAAGAAAATATCCAAAACCTGGCCAATGTTAAGGCTTTAGTTAACAGCGCCCCTGCTTTACCGCTCAGCCACTTGACTTGTCCAAAGTCAACAAAATTTTTTTGCCAATTACTGTAACAGTGTTCAAATAGTTCCATTTGTATAGTCTATGTATATACAGTAAGTTTTTGCCAACAAAGCTAAGAATTTTTGTAGTAAAATTTATAGAAATATTGGAAATCTAAAATGTTATTGAAACTTATCTTTTGAAACTTTTTGTTACTCATGTGGTTCTTTTAAAAGTTGTATGTTAATTTTTTTTGGTTTACCATTTTTTAAAGCGCAGTGCATATTTTATTATTATATTGTTAAATTTTATAAAAAATATGAAAGTTGATAACACACATGGTTCTTTTTGAAGTTGTATATTTTTTTTTTTCCATATTTTAAACACCATATATTTTATCACCATTACATTGTTATAGGGAGTGTGAAACAATTAATCATAATCAGTGAATAAATAAATATAAAAAAATATCGACTCATAGTTTGTATCGCTTTCTTTGGACTATTTTTCAATGACTAAGGTCAAGCTTATAGCCCTGTCACACCTTGATGATTTAGTTAGCGTATGCTGACGTATCGGAGTTTCTCTAAAAGACTGGCATACGCTGAACTATCAATGTTTTTTTGAAATTTTGGGCACATACGTAGCATATTCATAATGAGGTGGAGGTATGCAAACGTATTAGTAACTTATATAGAACGTTTTGGTAACTTATGGGAAAAATATATTAATGAATGCTTAGCATGTTGGCGTTCACAACTTATGACCAACGATAGTCTACCTTATGCACAGTACACGGCAGCGTATCGCCGACGATGACGTGACGTAGCCTATAAAAAAGCTGCCACTCGCCGATTCCAATTATAGCCTAACTGCACTAGACATCGTAGTATCAATATCACTGAATCAACATCACCCCATTTTTAAATATACCATTTCCTCTAAACTCTGCCAATATGCCGTTATATGGTAACTGTAAGATAGAAACATGTTCAGTAAGTTCTGTGGTCATCTGGAACATGTCAATAACGTCTGCATACGTCAATATGCGTTGGAGATAAGTTTCGATATAAGTTACGTGTACGTTCAAAGCATGTTACTCACAGGTTAGAAATAAGTTTTGGGTATGCTAGACATTATATAGACGTAATTCGACTTTTGAGTCACTTATTAGTATGTATCAATGATTGCATAACTTACCTACAACTTATGCCTCGTCTATGCTTAACATATGAACCATACGCTGGCATACGTCAAAAATTTTGTGCATGCCACAATTTTTTCAATGTACTTTCCGTCCTACGACGTATACCAGCGTGCTCTTATACAAAACTTAACAATAACAACTTATTCGACATACGCCAGCGTATTTGCCAAATTTTTCGTATGCCTGCATACCCTGGCTAAATCATCAAGGTGTGACAGGGCCATTAGTTTGGGAGATCTGGTTTAATAGTTTGTTAGTGTGACGGATGCATCATAATTTTGACGTCATACGCTGGCTGATATCTGCTAAACGTGAGGACAACACACGCATATATATGGATTTCTTGTAGGATCTTCGTTTATTTTATCACATTTTACGTAAGTATAAAATATAAAAGTATATTTGAATATGTACGTGCCATTTTTGTGACATTTGAAGACAGCAAATTACGATAGGATGCGTCTCATTTTGGGGTATCAAAACGTCGGTGCTTTGACATTGGTGGTGTCGGGATTTTGTGTAGGCCTAGGCCTACTTGTAGCCAGGCACTTTTGGGTCATAAACAATAGGGTCTATCACAAAATTACCAAAACTTTGGGCAACAACGGAAGTATTTTTCGGCTACAATTTTCACTTTCAATTACCAAAACCTTACATATAAAACTTTGAGAAGCATGATGAGAGAAGAGAACAGAATATATAGTACTAGTAGGAATAAGCTAAGGCCCTAGGCTACTGTACGCTTGAATTGCACTGTGATTGCAAAAACACAGAACGGCTACGAATTTACGGATAGCTAAACATATGCGTACACATATTCGCTCACATGCGAAACCTCTGATGTTTTTTTAACACATCTATTGTGTTGTACTTCGCGTAGTGATACCCACTGCCAGACGGCTTTTGGGAGACAATTGATAATACAGTTAGTGGGAGTCAAGAGACAGAGTGATGATGATTTCCAAAAGACTCTTAGGACCCCTGTTATAAAATATTCTGCGAGATGGAGTAGTTTCTGATAGATTTTTGTTTGGTCATTAGAGTCAAAGAGACAGAGATAATTTCCAGAAGGCTCTGGTAATATGAAATATACTGTAAGGCACCATTCCGCAGCCTGGATTTAACCCAGTGTTTGTGTAACTGAAAACGAAAACAAACGAAATCAAAATTACAGTAAAGAAACACATTTGTACTTCAGATGTGACAACTTGAAAGTTTTAATTTTGTTCATTTTAATGTGTTTGGCTTTCAGATGAAAATTAAATGTGTGTATATCTTCCAATATCTCATGTATTTCTAGCGGCAAATTGAAGAATTTTTATAGTAAATTAAATGTCTGTAAATCATTGATTTTTTTTTTTAATCTGTAACTTTTTGAAAGATTTGATAACTTACTGTATATGGTTCATGTGAGGCTTCTGACCACTATTCCTCTCGTGATTTATTGACTTAATCATTCAAACTGGAAGAATAATACCATATTCAATCATTTTACCATGAAAGTTAGTGATAAATTTGGCCCATCAGGTCCGATGGGTCACCTTTGAATGCTTGACATTTAATTTGGGTTGTGGGCTAAATTTTTAGCAGAACTGGGCTGTAATACCACAGTGCCTGAACATTTTCACTTAAAAATCATTTTTATTGAAATTATAATTTGTAAATTACTTTGCACCTGTTCATATCAGCATCAATTTTAACTTTATGCTTAAAAAAAAGAAAAAAAGACAAGTTATACAAATTCTGAGATTGTAGATTGCATCTGCTATCATGTTCTCATCAGCTGGATTTTGTGTATTCTACAGTATTGTATAAACAAGACCTTTATTATATCTTGTTTAACAAACTCATTGCATTCTTTATTTTTATCCTGCCTGTTACTGCCATGGAATTTATAAAACACTTCATTGAATAAACAAGAAATATTTCCTATAAAAAAAAAACATGTCTGCAACATCTTGAACTTATGACTGGGTTTGTATTTCCAAACCATAGAGCTATTAAACAACTAGAGTGCTGACAAGATAACGGAGCAATGCAGAGTTGTGTATGTGTACCATCCAAGATGGCTGCCGTACGAAAGCGCCACCTTCAGACTTAGTATACATATTATTACCATAAATAAGCCCTCTGACTGAATATTATTTCATTATTGATAATTAGTATTGATAATGACAAATTATTAAACTCGTAGCCAAAAAAAGGCAAGAAGAGCATCTTATTCAAATATTTTAAAAAATTAAAATCGTGTACATTATACCCATACACCGCAACGCTTGAGTTTCAAACATACGGGTAACTAGCTGTACTGAACTTTCTGTGTAAATTGAGGGCGCCATTGAAAATGATAGTGCTCAGGCGAAATTTGATTGGCTAAATCTATGGCAGCCATCTTATATGGTACACACACACAGCTCTGCGTATTTCAAACATTGAATACATTGCTGTTAGCGCTCTAGTATTCTTATTATATCTCTATGTTCCAAACTTTAATAAATTAACATATTCTTGAGGATGACCTACCATTACAGTATGTGTTTCTTTTATGGTTAGTATATGACACATAAACATAAAAATAATAGCTTAACAGGTACAGGAATTGGTTTGCAAATGGTGTAACAATAGCCACAAAGTTACTTACATTCTGGTCACAGGATTAAAATAATAAAAGTGCATATTAAACAGTAGTCTACATTAGAAATGTAGAAAGTATAATATATAATTTGGTGTACGCCTACCATATAGACTTTCTTTTGCTTGTGTTCTTACCATTATTGTTGTTAATATTATTAATGATGATAATATTATTATTTTTAAATATTTTTATGATTTTTTTTGTTTTTAAAAAATATATTTTACTATTTTCATTTTTTTTGCTGGCTGGGTTAGATGAGTTATTATAGATAAATTCCATCATCGGCGATTTTTATGCATCAGCT
>NW_022725567.1:0-736 GCF_011630105.1 Anneissia japonica
TGATGAAATGAATGTTCAAAAATGTAAAATATATGAGACAAGGGCGGCGGAACGCTTTTGATAGGACTTCATAATTGTTGAAATTTCCAGTGGCGGATCCATTATTTCAAAGTAGAGGGGGTATTTTCACAGATGGAGGATGTTTACCACCTCAGCCCCACCATGGTTGGGGTTGAGCCAATAAAAATTTATGATTATGGCACCTCTAGATGGCCGGAATTTGCACTTTCAGGCATAGAATTTGAATATAATTTTCTTTCCGGCCATGTAGACTATTATCACAAATTTTCTTACCTCAGCCCCATGGTGCGGCTGAGGTGGTTTCCAACTGGACCTTGTACGCCAAATTATGAATAATATCCAAGGCGGGATCCTTTTATGCTCACCTTCTTAACGATAAGGAAAAAGATACATCTATTTCAAAAAATACACTTGTTGATAGGATTAAAAATCGGTTGCTAATCGATCAGACTTTTCTCTATGCCGCAAATATATATTTAATGAAACTTATCGTAGCAACTTCAAACGCTCCATTAAGGACGTTGACTGTTTTAATCATGGTATCTGTGACAGTATGAAAACGATTCTTTATGAAAATCCGTTCCCTGGCAACAATCACCTCGATCTCATGGATATGGGGCTACTGTTGAAGTCGTTTTGGTAACACTGTCAAACACGGATGGCGTGCATTATGTTGATGTATTGGTCACGTATGCAAGACATTCTATGTATAGGC
>NW_022725568.1:0-710 GCF_011630105.1 Anneissia japonica
AGATACTCACTGGTTGTGTCGCCAAGTTTACTTGGGTTAAAAAATGTAGGTCTTCAGTTTGAATATCAGGGGCCTACGGTATGTTTATTTGAATAATATATGAATGAGACAGAGAGCATTAAAATGATTAAATGATGTGGCTATCGTAGGGCAGACTATAGTACCTGCAGGGGGAACAAAAAAGTGAAATCACTAATCACATTGATGTACGCCCTCCATACATCAATAATAAATAAACATTAACGTAATTCTTGAAAATATTTTATTAAAGTTGAAAACAATTCTTGTGTAAAGCGAAATAAATTAAACTCTTTTTGCACATTTATCGAACTTACGACGTGGAATCAAATGGAATTAAAAAAAGTGTACTATTTTGCCTACTACTTTTATTTACGGTGTACTCTTAATATTGTTTTGTCTGTACTGTATAGGAGACAGTAAAAACAAATTATTATTATTATTATTATTATTATTATTATTATTATTATTATTATATAGGCATCAATGTGATGGGTGACGGATTATATAGTTGAACAGCATAGGTAAACAAATGAAATACCAAGTTGACTCTTGGAACATGAAATTTTATTAAACAAATATTTCGAACGCGCCTGCGTTGCTCTTCAGTGTTAGTCGACTACATCATCGATTTATTCTGTGTTACAAATCTATTTTTGATTATCTATGTGGAACATACGTGGCACCATACA
>NW_022725569.1:0-1369 GCF_011630105.1 Anneissia japonica
ATTGAGTCAAATTTTTCCAATAATTTTGATGCAGACCTTAATACTGTCATAGAAAAATAGGCGTGCCACTCAATTATAAAGTCATGTCATTATTTAGCCTTATCAAGCAAGGCATCATCCTCAGGACTTAGGCCAAGGCACATGTATACACACGCTACTGCTAGTTTTTGGTAATCTATTTATATGACAACACTTGCAATAAAAAAAAATGAATATACTGTAAACAAGAGAATTCATACAGGCCTACTTTTACTATAAAGTGGAACCATACGCCTATTTAAGGATGACAGTAAAGTCAAGCAATATTGTACTTTTGATGTTCTAATTTCCCAGTACAGTACTGTACAATGATCGTTCTCCTTCCACAGCTCATTTGCGGGTGATAAGCAACGCCAGTCTTCAAAAAAATGACGTCACGCACATTCTGGCATTTCATTGGGTGATGGTGACGTAATGCCATTTACCGTACCTTTAGCAAAACGAAGTAGAACTACGGTACCGTATCTCTAGCCACGGCGTACATATAAATATGGTACATTGACAATGTTTATTAAATCTACATCAATCTACATCATATATTCTGTTAGTATGTAAACCTTTTACGCACCCAATAAAGATTAGTTTTTTTTCCTTTGCCACAACTTGAAAAAGTGGCATCCGGGTCTTTAGAGTGCGGTATTTCACAGCAGGGGTGTGGGGGGGGGTTTTGTCGAGGAAAATTTTAAATATTATGTACAGTAATCATACACTGGCCTAATTAAAACGTCAAAATATAAGGAAAATTTGCAGACCCTCATTCTCCCACACCTGTGGTTTTCTCAGAGACATGTACACTACTAATTCAATAAATGAGGCAAATGGGAAAACCCATAAAACAGCAAACGGCCACATAGTGCAAAACTATTTAAAATTAAAACGGAACAGTAGAGAAAATCCGATCAGAATGACAAAATAAACTAAGCATCCACTGGAAGGAATCCCAACATCTGCAGACGGATCCGTTTCGGCCATCCAGGCCTCATCAGTGCAGCTAGGGTATAGACCCAAACGAAACGTTTGACCAGCTTAGGTAGGGCCCAAACTAGTCCCACGAACACTAATGATTACAGAGCCAAACCAAGGCAATATATATACACAGCCCAGGTGTGAATGCAAATAGTGGAATACAAGCTATGTGGTTCGTACGGAAGCACCTAAGTGCCATTCGACTTGACGACTTCTCAAGATAATTTATGTTGCCAAGTCGACATAATATACATATCATGTCGACATGGCGAGATAGATTATATTGACAAGTTGACATGATACATATTGTATGTTGTCATGGCGAGATAGATTATCTTGACAAGTCGACATAATATAAGTTGTA
>NW_022725570.1:0-1591 GCF_011630105.1 Anneissia japonica
ATGGCATCCTCTGAACCATGGCTGGTCTCATGGGCTGTGTTTGCATTTGCATTTGATGAGGAGGAGGAATAGGTGGTGGGAATGTCTGGTAGTGTACAGGGTACTGGATAATCTCTGGACCCTGAAGCTTAGTTGGGGGCCGTTGTTGTTGTGCTTGGTAAATGCAAACTTGATGATAGTACTGTCAACAAATAAAATTATCAATCAGAGGTAACATTTAAGTTGCGTTATCCTTCTAAGCCTTTTAAATATTTATCATGTGCTTGGTCCTAATGCAGCACATACTGACCAACATGACAAAACATGTAATGGTTAAAACATGAAGCTCTGGGCTTACAGGACGAGTGCCCATCTCTCTTTCCTTGGTGTGGACATGTTCACCACTCCCCCTGCACTGCAGTCTGTTTTACCTTCCCAGCATATGCCGGTACCCATTTATACTCTTGGGTAGAGACAAATGTAGATTAAATGTCTTGCCTAAGGACAGTAGCTACTTGCACAGGAAGGATTTCAACCTCCAACCTCAAGGTTGAGAGTCAGAGCCACAACTGCTTCTACCACAAACATGTAAATATACATATTAACTCAACATCATTCTTGTATACAGTTTCAATGACATCTTTTTATATTTTTGATCAATAAAGAATATGGTTTCTTGTATGAAACCCTAACTTTAAGTTAATAACAATATTTATTACAAATTGCTGATGCACACACACAATATTAAGTCAAATTTTACCCAAGTCAAACAATTTTTCAATGCCAGTTTGGATTCTACTTAGGCAAGTTCAACTGTATAATAAACAAGAATTTTTAACTATTTTTTTTGATAAATGTAATAAATAGTAAGAACTTCTGGCTCACCTCAAATCCTAGATTATAAAAAAATCGCAAAGTTGATACATCTGAAAATACAATAAAAAATTATATTATAACAAAACATACTTCATATATATATATGTTCATCATCATCATGAATGACAATGGAAGGTTCTATGTTGCTGTAAATCTGATCTTTTAATTGACACGGAGAAGCATAAAAGGGTAAAAGTGGCTTGACGCAGCACCATTGCTTTGCTTTCTCAACCTTGAAGTCAGGGTTACAATCCTTGTATCCTTGAGCAAGCACTTTATTCATGTTACCTCTCTCCACTGATGAGAACTTGGTGGGGCTGCCTGCTCCTGCACTCATGACAGCACCAACAATGATCCAATTACTTGGGACAGGACTACAAGAGATTCAACTCTCATGGTTTGTTGGAATCTAATCCTATTTCAAAAACTACTACCACAAAGAGGCGTGTCCTCCAAAAAACGAGTTTCGTGCAAACTGTTTGAATTCTAATAAAGCGCCCCCTATCTTGTGGCAGTATTTTTTATCGTTTCATTGTGTGCATACAAAATGAGGGCAGTCGAACCTCTTGCAGTTATATAGTCTTGAATAAAACTTAATATATAAATAAAAAATAAGTATGCCTTCAACATGTTTTGTATTACATTAAACCAAAGATTCATGTTGAATATAGTTGAAATTTTCAAAATAAGCTGCTTTCAAGTTAAGTTCTTACCATGCAATGGTAGATCTGAGCCA
>NW_022725571.1:0-875 GCF_011630105.1 Anneissia japonica
GTTATGTTGTGTTATTGCTATTCTTGCAAATTTCCATTTTTTGTTTGTTATTTTGTATACTGTAATTTGTTTTATTTATCTTGGACGCACTGAATTCCTTGTGGAAGAGTGCCACTGATAAGAGAAGTTCTGAAAAAATAAATAAATAAAGATATTTAATACAATGCCGGGGGAATGTGGAGCGCTTGCAAGGGTGGTGGAAGTGGTGGAAGGGGAAAGTAGATGAAACTATTTCATAGAAGAATCAAATTGAAGGCATCCGCATAAAAGGGGCCCCGAAAGGACTGGGTATGCTCAGACGATGCAGCTAATTACTGTACTCAAAACATTTTGAAAAATATTGAAAATGCTATTATCATTCCATCATTTTCCACATACTCTAAAAAAAAGAATGCAATATAGGCTTAGGAAATATAAAGAGAGCATTATATAGGTCTATAGCAGGGCTAGGCCTACTATTCTATATCCGATGCCTCCACTAGTGATAAAACAGACAAACTATTATGCCGTTAACATGTGTATACAGTATTTAGAGGTACTGTACAGTATATTAAAGGAGAAACTATATAACCATAACTCCATGCTATAACCATAATTATGTGACAAACTCACACGGGCCCGTGGTGTGTAATGACCATCTGACCAACCAGCAAAATCTGGGTTTTATTATTATAATGAAGGTCAGGATTTCATTGCTTGCAGTGGTAAAACACTTGATTACACCTACAAGCACTTTAATAGTATCAGCAGACTCAAGCGTTTAGTCACTGTTCAATTTTATCTGAAGAATGACACACCATGTCATAAAACTACTGTATTTTAGGCCTAATAATAAAATGTCTAATCAAACTTATTATTCTCGTGTTTTATGTTTA
>NW_022725572.1:0-859 GCF_011630105.1 Anneissia japonica
TACAGTATCACATAAATGTTGTGTAGTGACAGCCGCCGTCTGTTCGAGAAACCGATCAACGGTAACGACCTCTAACCCCGGCATCTGTGTATTTGCATATCCTGCCTTCAGGTGTGCAGAGGAGGGATCGCCGAGACCTTGGGGAATTGTCGTCACTTGTACACTGGACTTAATGCAAGACGCATCATTAACCTTATCACAGGATTGTTTATCTGGTGTCCGAGTCTACACAGGAGTATAATTGCCTGCGCTGTGGGTACTACTGCTGTGTTTATATATATTATTGGAGTATTATCGCCTCGAAGCAAGATATCCCATTGGATAAGGTAAGAAGCTTCACTCGGTATTATCACAGTAGATAGGCGATAAATACTACATTGGCGCTGCGAGCAAAAGGCTTGTCAGTGTAGTTTAATTATTAGTGCAAAAGTACTATAATAGTTTTTTGGAGAGCTAGTAATAGGCATAAGTATTGTGTTTTCGCACGTACTTTGTATTGTGTTACTAGCGGCTCTGTTTTTGATTAGTTAGGTTTTTTTTCTGTGGGGAGAAGTGTTCGGGGCCGGCAATTGAATTGCGAACCGGCGAGTACCCTCACAGCTAATAGAGACTAGGTTTTTAGCGTAGTTTTTAAATAGGGACATTGAAGAAAGAAGCGTACAGGGCCACTAACTATATTGTAGTGCGGTCTGTCGAGTACCTCTACAATTAGTTTTTATAGACTAGGAGTATATCAGTTAGGCGTATCTTGCGGTTCGTTTGTTTCAACCTTTCACGTCGGCGTGCCTTCGTAAGTCGGCTGTTGTGTGAGGTTGTGACGCGTTGCGGCCGTATTACGTAATACTATAGCGTGGGCGGG
>NW_022725573.1:0-2858 GCF_011630105.1 Anneissia japonica
AAAGTTTGGGGAGATGTAGTGTAGTGCTATGGTACTACTTGGGATATGTGCCGTTCATGCACGCGCGTACGCGCGGAGGAATATGATTAAATTAGTTATGTTGAAGACGACATGGCGTGTGTGTATCGTTGATGATTGTCCATATAAACAACACTAAATTGTCTTGGTCTTGAGTTTTATTATGTCCACACTTTAACTACAGCAGTATAGTGAAAAACAAATTTCCAGAACACTGGTGAACACGTTAATAGTAATAATAGGCCTAATATTACTGTATTTAATTTGTGATTATTCCGATCCGTTAATACAGTTCAGAATTACAATAATCATCATGAATGACTGTAAGTCTTGTTTCACTGTCGATGATGCTTTCGCATGTATACTCGAAACGAAAATGTCACAAATAAAGCTTCTCAATCATGAAGTTGATCTCAGTACAAAGGCGAATCCCAGAGTTTGGATTTGCCTTTCTTGTAAGGATATTCCTAAAAACTTTAACAAACTAAATGAGAAAACATCGCAGCTAGAGGAAGAAGTCACAAATTTGAGGAAGTTAAATCACTCACTTTCGCTACAAATTAAGGAACAAAATGATATAATTGTTCGACTACAATCATCTTGGAACAATCATTTATGTAATAGTACGAATGGTACGAATAACAATGAAAATACACAATGCACAACAGACCAACTTACCAAAGGGGCCGCTATCAGTTTCGGATAAGCCGATTACGCCGCACACAAATTTGGATAATCTAGTATCGCCAAGTAATTACACTGTCACTACCCTACTGATTGGCGACTCTATTATTCGGGACATAAGAGAGAAAGGTCTACAAGGAACCAAGGTAATCTGTATGCGTGGAGCTAAATAGCTGGACGTACTTAACGACTTAAAAACGTCGAAGATTTCAGCACAATTATTATACATGTTGGTACTAATGATTGCAACAATAATGATCAAATGGAACTAGGAATTAATCATTATAACGAAATGATTAACAGTCTTAGGTGCCGAATCCCAGAAGCAAATCTAGTTTTATCTACAGTATGTCCCCGTGTAGACAACCCCGAGCATCAAAAACGTGTTGAAATGTTCAATATGAACATAATGAATCTCGTTAATTCAACGGAGAACTGTAAACTTCTCGACAACGACGAAGCATTCAAACTTCGCAATGGGAACATAGTGGAGAGGAGCCTGAATGGAGGAGGTCTGCATCTTTCAAAAGAAGGAACCCGTGCCTTACTACACAATATAAATGTGATTCACACCATCATTCCTTCACATTCATCGAATAGAAATACACGTAGACCGCTTCATTCAAGAAATCAACAGCATAGGCCCAGAGCATATTCAGCCACATCGTTTGAACGCGCTTCATCTCAGCAAACATATGATCACGCATCTTCAACCTTTGATACACCTTTTGAGTATAGGTACACACTACACAGAGCGTCGCAAGGCAAATGGCTGAGGCTATCGGCACTGCCGCAGTGCGAAAAAAAGCTGCTGTTTTCTATCGGCACTGCCGCAGTGCCAAAAAGCTGCTGTTTTCTATCGCACTGCCGCAGTGCCAAAAAAGCTCCTGTTTTCTATCGGCACTGCCACAGTGCGAAAAAAGCTGTTATTTTCTATCGGCATTATTGCCGCAGTGCGAAAAAAGTGCCAAAACACTGCAGTTTTCTATCGGCACTGCCACTCGAAAAGCTGCT
Organism: Anneissia japonica; assembly: GCF_011630105.1. Classification (NCBI taxonomy): domain Eukaryota; kingdom Metazoa; phylum Echinodermata; class Crinoidea; order Comatulida; family Comatulidae; genus Anneissia; species Anneissia japonica. The sequence continues at coordinate 1,717 of NW_022725573.1, forward strand.
GTTTAATTTTCAAATGGATGTTTTTATCTATAGATTATGGTATCGATAATTGGTTAGGTCTAGCCTAGCCTATAATATTGTTAACATTATATTATATGTGTTTTATAATTAAATTATAATGATTTCTAATTATTAAATATATACATAGCCTATATCTAGGCCCATACATAAAACAAAAAATAAAACAACAAAAATTTAAAAATAAAATAGTAGTAATAATAATAATAATATAATAATAACAGTGCTCGAAATGAATAAAAATTGTTTAATTAATGAGATGAATCAGCATATATTAAATCAACTTGCGTCTATGCAAACCTGTTTTTTTTTTAAATAAAATTATCTATTTTATTCTGCTGCTTTAAAAAATAATCTTATAAATTTATTTTCTATGATAATTTTATCCACATAATTCATGTTTTCAATGTTAGTATGGTTGATAAATGATACATAAAATAATAATAATAATAATAATAATAATGAAGGTGCTCGAATAATGCTTTAATAAAGAATTAATAATACTTCAATAATACTTCAATAGGCCTATTTGCGATAGTGTGATTAATGAGATATTTGTTGATTAATTTATAGAAATATATAATAGGTATAGGCCTATACCATTAATAATGATTCAGCATATTAAATCAACTTACGTCTAAAGATGTAAAATCTGGGTTTTTTTTCAATAAAATGTTACCAATTTTATTCTGTTTAAAAAAATAATCTTATAAAATACCGTACATTATAAAGTTTCATTGTAAATTATATGAGGATTTAATCCACATAATTTATGTTTTCAATTATTTAAGCATTTAAACAATTCAGTGGGCCTAACGCTGGATGTAAATGTAAAACAAAACAAAAACAAAAAACAAAAGCATCGCCAAAGTGTTTTCATGTATGCAAAGGCTAATACTATCGCGCGATTACCGCGTATTTTTGGTACACAGAGCTCAGGATGGTTCACACGAACTGACAAATCCGTCGAAATGTCGTATAAATAAACTGCAATTATGTAAATAGCTTTCACAAGAACTTTACGAATATCTTAATTAATATAATCTTAATTAATATTTCAAATTAGTTAATTACTAATTAATTAAAAGATTGATATAAACATTGTGACCTTATAACTACAATTT
>NW_022725574.1:0-974 GCF_011630105.1 Anneissia japonica
CGAATTTTCTAAACATTCATCTTTCCTCGTTTTCTCGCCGCCGGTGGTGTCTGGAGTCGAGTCTGGACGGTGCGTGACGAACAAAAAGGTAGAGACTTTTTACGCCAGACTGGATTGCTATATCATTAATATTCATGATCTGGGTGACCTCTGACTTGCTGAGATGATGATGACAAGAGCGATCTTGTAACGGTACTTCGAACGTATTATTTCGTTCCCTCGAAATGATTTCGTTCCCTCGAAATAATATTTCGTTCCCTCGAAATAGTTTAATATTTTTTCTAACCATGTCCCGTTAGGGGCTCCGTAATATCACAGAAAGACCACAAAAACCCCAAAAAAACTTGTGTTGGCCACGTTTTGGGAAAATTACAAAATTGGGTGGGTTGGTAGGAAAACTATTTTTTAAAATTTATTTATTTTTTGTTACAACCAAATAATTATGTGTTTACACCTAAAAAGTAGAAAATACAATACAACAATTTTGGATTCGCCTCCCGTACCACACAGCCAAGTATGCTAGCCTTGGCACCCTAGTCTGGCCAAAACTATTCCAGTCTTAATTGCTCATAAAGAAATATTGTTCGTTGTCAAAAAAAAAAAAAAAAAAAAAAAAAAAAAGACTAAAATGCCGACCCTAAATTTCGTAAAATTTAGGTCAATCGGGCGTGACCAAATAATTTGTTTTTATTTGGCCTAATAATGACAATATTATTTGTAGGATTAAATAAATTGTTTTGTGATTTGTGACTATAAAATATATTGCAACTACATTTATTAGACTTTGCCAATCAGTAGCATGCCGAGGAAGACAAATGTGAATGTCCCATATGTGGAATATTTATTACCCGGAGAATAAAAAGTGGATTAATTGTTAGTCTTCGAAAAAAATTACTTATAGCCTACTTTCGGAGAGAGAATGTTCTCTGTAATTTTAGGTTAGGTAATCGCAAATCCTGTCCTGCAATATTCAA
>NW_022725575.1:0-1106 GCF_011630105.1 Anneissia japonica
TGCCCAGGCACACGCCATCGTTCATGGCGTATAGCATCGTCTTTCGAGACGGCTGGCCTATATATAGGCATATGTTTTTAATTAGATATTTGTGCACAGTTTTAATGCTTTTGTAAGATGTTTACACTCTGTAATTGGTGTTTATGAATAAATAGTTGAATTAAATGACTATAAATGTACAAATGTTTTTTTTTCTTTGCTTGATTTTATTGTTTTCCATCCCGTTTTATATTGTATGGAAACGTCTATGTATTTTCTTTGTCAACATTTTATTTTATTTTTTTTGGGGGGGGGGTGGTAGGGATGAAAAATGATTTCAATTTTGAATGATTTTGTGCTTTATTTATTTATTATTTTTTTTACTTTTTAATAAACATGCAGTGAATAATGGAAATTCCATTATGAAAAAAAGTAATCCAAGCTACAGAATCTATACCGTAGCAATGGTTTGCATGGTTTCAGTTACAAAAAAATGTTATCCTCGTCATTTAGACAGAAAAAAAAAAGTTATTTCATTTCCAATGCAAATGATGCGTGTTGTGTAAAATAAATACGAAGTACATTGTTCACAGTGGAGGTATACAATTCATAAAGTTACCAGTATGATATGGAACCTGAAAAAAACAATTAATGGCATTAGACCTAATAAACTTGTCATTTCCTATCTTAAAAATATGAGTTCAGAATTTATTGATAAACGCCTCTCAACCACCGTTTTGTTTTTGTTTATTTTTTATAGGAAGTATACGCTTTTACAGTAATTTAGTTTTTAAAGCACTTTCAAACCGGACTACTGCTAAGTTAAAAATTAAATGGTATTCTGATTGTGTGAAATTAATATATATACTTTATACACAGATTCCTTTAAAATGTGACATTTCATTAATGTTATTTACATGCGGGATGCTAAACCATGGATGCTTAAAAACCACTGATTGCTTTAAATTACATCTTAATTAGTTGACATTTTTCACACCTAGTAAAGTTTTTGTTTTTGTAACCCTCACTGTTTAAAAAAAATATAACAACATACAACAAACATAACAGTATTCCTTATTTATTCATTTACGTTGGTCGAGCAAGGAGGTATCGCCTTTTGAACGGCG
>NW_022725576.1:0-582 GCF_011630105.1 Anneissia japonica
GTTTGGACTTGTAGTTTATTATTTATTCAAAAAATAAATTATTTAACCTAAAAGCACGTGTGAATGAGTGAGGTAGCCTAAAGCCCTGTCCAAATTAATTATCAAATTTCATTTGAAAAAAAAAGTGACATGTCTAAACGTGGTAATGATGACATCAAAACGTGAATATATATGGGCACATCATGACTATATATGGGCACATCATGACCATATATAGGCACATCTAGACTATATGGGCATCCAGTTGTTTTTTGTCAAAGAAAATTTGATAGTGTGGACAGAGCTTAAGATACATGATTATTTTTATGACGTAATTGATACGTAAGCAAACGACTTGCAAATGAAATTGAGCTCAAAATGAAAATGCTAATTAATGTGCAAGGAAACTGTGTGTATTAAAATGGCATATATCTCAGACCTTCGCCATGGCGAACGTGCGAAGGCGCGGTCTAAATCCACGCCCGTTGTGTCACGATTATTTGCAACCGAGAATAAAGATAATTTTAATGAAAATTCCAACATTTTGAAAGTAAAAAACGGGAGAATTTGGTTCGAAGCACCACCGAAGGCCTTAACTTTGTG
>NW_022725577.1:0-596 GCF_011630105.1 Anneissia japonica
ATATTAGATTAGTAACAACTCAGACTTACACAGTCCAACAAATAAAAGTTTTGCCAAGTTTAATTGGCAATTTAAGTTTGTCCAATAGTTTAAGTATTTTATATAGAAATTGCAACAAACTGACTTGGTGACATTAATATTTAAGCAGAATGTGTACGTCTAAATAAACAGCGATCGCCTTAGTCAGCGCTGAATATGGTCTTTCAAAACTCTTCATATTTATTTATTTACATTTGTTTACCCAGAGTAGCCCAAACAGTTAAAACACTGATTTCCATTGGGGCCCTGTATTTAAAGCACATGGTCGTAACCGATTATATTTTCTTAATTAGTGCCTCGTACAATTTGTATTTAAATACGTTTAAAGAAGTCGCAGTTCTCAAATCAATATCTAAGTCATTCCATATATTCGCCCCGGTTACCTTAACACTCGTGGAATAACTTTCGCTTTTTCGAAAAAGGAACCTTCAACTTCAAAATAGTTGACTGTCTCGTTTCACGAGCTTGCAAATACGGTGTGAAAAGGTTTGCCATGTATAAAGGTGTTAATCGGTTAATGCATTTATAAACAAGTATAGCTTTTGTATACGTAACCC
>NW_022725578.1:0-495 GCF_011630105.1 Anneissia japonica
TGGAGATCGAAAAGGAGATAAGGTACGCAGAAGCGTGCGTCCGATACGCCTCCCTTCCAAAGACCTTGAGTCTCGGTTGCATAGCGCACGTCGCGAAGCTCGTCTCGTTCGGAAAGCGCAGGCGGCAGTTGGCGTACGAGGAACGAGAGACGTTCAAACACAGGGATCTGGAAAAGTGGTCCCGAAATCTGCTGGAGTCGATGTTGGCCAATCCGGACAGGCGCGATCAGAGACGGGCCGCGATGGCCTCGTTCTTCCGTTTGGTGGTCGATCCGACCTCGGTGGTGAGGGACGCGTCGACGACGAGACACGAGACCGCCTTTCGAACATGGATGGAAGCGTGCGAAGTGCCCGCCGAGAGCGTTTCCGATTACGTCGACGGACTGAAGGGCGTGACTCTGAAGACGAACGTCGAAGATGACCTGACTGGCCTGTACAAATGTCTACTCACCTGGCACGTGTTCCTAGCCATGCCCGTTTCGGGGGGCGGCGGCT
>NW_022725578.1:528-722 GCF_011630105.1 Anneissia japonica
ATCAACAGGGGCGACGTGGACGGTATGCCGGACGCGGACGGGCTCTGCTTTCTCTACGACGACCGTCGCTTTCTGGTCAGGAGAGGGGACCGAACGATGACGTTCGTTTACGAGCGAGCGCTCGAATCTTGCGTGGCTTGGATCTACCACGGACCGTTACCGATCTCGTCCTCTACGGTAACGAACGTGCTGTT
>NW_022725579.1:0-965 GCF_011630105.1 Anneissia japonica
TTTTAATTTTGATTATCATAGTCATTTTACCCCCTCTTCAAATCATCTTCATATTTCCTTTCATAGAACCACTTCTTTCCAGCACAATATTCAATACACTGGTACTAAGCTATGGAACAATCTCCCTCACTTCATGTATAATTCCTACTCTAAAAAAAATCTGTTCAAGACTGAAAAAACATCTCTTATCAAGTTATGCATAATTTTCTCCTTTAACCCATTCTCGATCTCCATTAGCAACTCGTTACATTTTGTTTTTGTCCCAATATTATAAAAGAAAAAAATTCATTTCTGAGCACCCTCGTGTTGTCTGCTTTGCCTGTCTTGTCTCCTGTTGTCCTGTCCTATTCCCTGTTGTCCTGTCCTGTTCTGTTTTGGCTTTGGTTTTTCTGTGTGTTTATTTCAGGGCAGCCCTACACAAGCTTCGCTTTCTGGGTTTCGCCCCTCAAACTTGGCTAGTTATTTATTATTTGCATTATTATTACTTTTGAGAAATAAATGTTCTTTTGAACTTGAACTTGAAAATTAGTGCGTGGGGAGGGAGAGGCTGGCTGGGGAACCTTAAATACACTACTGATTTGAAATCAACATAGTAATCATAATTACCGTACTCGCGCGAACAAGCGCCCCGTTCGAATAACCGCCCCGCTCGAATAACCTCCCCTCATAACGTTAACATTTCCTTATGAGCCCCGTTTAAATAAGCGCCCCCTCATAAGGTTTTCTTTTTAGCAGGTCAATAATCCAATCAATCCTGGGACTATGGTTGTTGGCATGATTTGAGCTGTAGAGTGGAAACACATTCTTCTTTAGTCAATAATAATAATAATAATAATAATAATTTATTGGGAAACTACACTTTTGAATCAGTAGCACACCTCGCATGATAAAGTTGCGTCAAAAAAAAATATAATACTTCAAACAGAATACAATACACTAAAGAAAACAAAGTATAAATTGAGTAA
>NW_022725580.1:0-1214 GCF_011630105.1 Anneissia japonica
ACTTCCCTTCTAAAAGCCTTCTAAATCCGCGCCTGATATATATTTGGTAGAGAGAGGGAGGGGTGAACATGTGTTCATCTGTTATGTATACAAAGTTATTCCCTGGTGTTAATTGGATCATGAATCATGATTTTCAGCAGCTTTCCTTATCGTCATAATAAAATGTCAAATAAGGCTTCCTTGTACTGCGTAGATACACCCTGCCTATTTGTATTTTAATAAACGTTTATGTATGACAAGTAAGCAGGGCCTTTGTTTTACCTCTTATACTAAACCCAAACGAGTCTATCAAATGAAGTCCTTCGAATACTGTACTTATATACGGCGATGTATGCAAAATAGGCTTAAGATTGGACTTGACCCATCACCTTCATTTTTATTGGTCGTTTCCCACCGAAAGCTTTTTCCCTCAAAAATCTATAACTACCGATTAGTAACCACTAACTGTGCTGTAATTAGTCGAGTACCTGTAGCGGGCGTAGGAGGAACGATTTAGGCTAAGCCAAAACTAGTCCTGGCCGGACCAATTTATCCCGGGAGGACTAATTTTGGCCGGCCAAAATCGGTCCCCCGGACCGATTTTGGCATGACAGGCCCACACCAAGCCAACACATGTCTGTCACAGTCTCAGAGTGCCATTTTCGGCTATCTGGATGTTGATATTCTTTTAAAAAAATCTCATTTGGAAAGGGGAATCCCTCTCAACCCCTTCTCCCATTTTGAGCCTACGACCTCAAGTCCCCCTGTCGGACAACTTAGCCCCCTCAGAAAATATATCCTAGAGCCGCCACTGGGAAACAGCGGTTCATTGTTACCGTGTGTAGTTGAATGAACAATAAAGTAAAATTTAAATGTCAAACTACTGTAAAGCATTAATTATGTGTAGGTCTACAATTGTGCATAATGTTAGAGGGTTGAAACAATATTTTATTAATATAGAAGTTTAAAAGTTAATGATATTTTAGAATGCTTGAAATGGTGTGTCTTTAGGTAACTATTCTAGAAATGATGCATTTTGTTAATTTATAGATGGTCAGAGGAGTGCAGCTTAAATTTTGAAGATACCTAAGACTTTCAAGAAACGCAAGTGTTTCAGGCAGCTGAAGTAAAAGCTGATGTATCGTGTATGTATATATATATATGTATATATATGTATGTATGGGTGTGTGTGGGGGGTGTAGGGGTGTGTGTGTGGGGGTGTAAGTGTATGTGTG
>NW_022725581.1:0-1082 GCF_011630105.1 Anneissia japonica
ACGCGAGGCGACCGCTCTCAAAGACGAGATAGCCGCATTGCAAACGGACCTCTCGAGAGCGCGCGGAGAATGCGCGGACGACCGGAGTTCCGAACTTTCCGTCCTTCTAGAAAAGACGAAAGACGAACTGCGACGGACGTCCCGCGATCTGGCGGCCGCCAAGGAAGCCGAGATCAGGCTGAAGGCGAACCACNNGGCGAACCACGAAAACATCGAGAAGGAGATCCCGCAGTGGAAGCAAAGGGTCGAAGAATTGAAGAAGGCACGAGACGAATCTCACGAATCCCACGCCAAGGAACTGGGATCGCTTCGAGACGATCTCGCGAGGGAGAAATCGGCGAAGGCGAGCCACTCGGACGAGATTGAAAATCTTCGAACGCAGATATCTTTTCTTAAAGAAAAGGAATCGAAACTGAGAAGAGAAACAGGTAAGTTGCATGCGGCCCTAAAGGAACGGGAAGAGAAGCATCTCGATCGGATAGCTAAACTGGAATCCGATAAGATTTCGCGATCGGCCGAAGCGGAAGAGGCTCTTGACGAGTGCTCGTCCCTCTCGGAGAAACTGAAGCTCGCGACCGATTCCGAACGTCGGTCGAATGAGGACCTTCATAGGTGGCAAGCCGAGAAGAGGTCGTGGCAAGCGACGGCCGAACGACGTTCGGCAGATCTCGACAAGCTTCGCGACCTGCTGAATACGTCCGAAAGAGAACGCGCAAATCTTGAGTTCCAACTTTCGAACGTTGACAAGAATGTAACGGATTCGAAAGAAACGGATTCGTTGAAGCGGGAGCTGGAAAGACATCGACAGGAGATCCGACAACTCGAACGACTTCTGAGCGACGAAAAGAGGGAGAAGTCGGGTGAATCCAACGATAGAATGATTTCGGAACTAAGTAAAGAACTCAAAACGGTCATCGACGCGCGCGATAGACTGGTGAAAGAGAACACCGAAATGGAAAAGAGGCTATCGGAATCGGACAAAAGTCGAAGAATCGGTGTTTTCGAAGAACAAGGAAGACAAAGAATTAATTCGACAGATATCCTATCTGACGAACGAAATAGAAACAGTAAATTACGGCCGA
>NW_022725582.1:0-1275 GCF_011630105.1 Anneissia japonica
TTCCTATTCCTTATATCCTGGATGCACCACTGTTCCTGAAAACAAAAGTTAAGCAAAATATATTTTCATTCGTTTTGTTGTTCATATGTGAATATACGATAGGTTATTACTCCAAAACAATGCAAAAACATAGACACATGTACGACTGAGCTGAGCGCGACTCCGTTAGTAGTGGTTACGTAACGTTTGTCATGCACGTATCATGCGCTATAGAAACGGAAAACCATAATGTCATGGGAATTTACCTCCCTGGTATGGCCTACAGTACAAAAAGTATAAACGTGTAAGATATAGGCTAATGTTGATTTAAACAATGTTCTAATGTTATTATGTTATGGGAGTTATTTTGTGATATTAAAAAAAAAACATACAATTTCTTAGGAAAACCAAATATACATAAAAACATATAATCATAAAACTTTGCCTTATGAGGATTTACAAAAGTGCAGATTGTTAAGGCAACTTATATACCATAAAACATCGAATAGAAGCCCAATGGGCTTAATCTTGAGAAGAATCCCATCTCGAATTAAAGCCCCTCCCCCTTTTTAATTTTTTTTTCAAAAGTAGACTCGAAAAGAAGCCCATGGGCCTCTTTTCAAGATAGCATGGGCTTTTTTTGAGTACATACACTGTACATGAATTTCCAAGAAACAAAATAAATTAGAAACATGCCGGTTTATACACTCCATGATAGAGATTGATGTTACATTGGACCTATTTATTGTTATATAGTACGGTAGTAATTCCCAAATTTTACAGCATTCATTTTGAAAAGAAGCCCCATTCTTTACTTTGCAAAAGTAGCCTAGAAAAAAAGCCCAATTTGAAAAGAAGCCCAGCTTAAACTAATCTTTTAGAAAATATTTAAACCATCCTCTGAACAATTCCTTCCTTTCTTTTCTAGGGCAATTTCACTACACTGATTACTGGTTTAAGTTACGATTCTTCTAGTTGGAAGCTTGCTAGTCTGCCACGGTAACAGATGATGGTCGGCAGACGACTTTGGATGTGGACTTAGCTGATAAGGTAAAATAAATTGGCAAACATGCAGTCAGTGACCCAGGGAGATGAGAAACATGGAGCATTTTACAAAGGTCCACTGATAAAGGTCCACTGATTAATCTCAGATAAGATGATTAATCATCAGTTGATGACATAATTAATGTCGAAATATTGACTCCTAACACGACGTATTTCAGTACTTGGTGTTTGTATTATACTTTCTTATCTGAGACACATGGCTTGTCTTATAATAATGACACCAACTGAAAC
>NW_022725583.1:0-1500 GCF_011630105.1 Anneissia japonica
TGCAAAAACATTGACAGACCTAATAATTGCAGAGCTGACAAAAACAGGACTTGACACGTCAAAAATATTAAGTCAGGTGTACGACGGGGCTTCGGTAATGGCTGGGAAGCACGGTGGGGTGCAAAAGTTGTTGCAAGAGATATTGGAAAGAGAAATCCCCTATGTGCACTGCTTAAATCACCAACTCCATCTGGTAGTTATCCACGCACTGGCAGCAGAGAAAGCTGTCACTGATTTCCTCGAGGTTTGTTGTTGCCTGTACAAATTCTTCAGAAAGCCCACTGTTGCTGCACAGTATAAAGGTGAGCGGTTAAAACGACTTCTTGATCAAAGGTGGACGGGACATTTAGCCACCGTGTCTGTGATCATAGGATCTTTTAAGGATATCACATCCTTACTGTCGGAGATTGATGCAGAGCGCGCCTACGGTGCAGAGATGAGGATGGAGGCTATTGGGCTTTTGCGGGAAGTCTCTGGGCCTGCCTTCATGTTCATTGCTATCTTTGTACAAAAACTGCTGATGTTGTTAGATGGCCCTAACAGACTCTTGCAGGCAGAGGACATGGACTTGCTAACGGGGTTGGAACTGGTGGCGAGTGCTACAGAGTGCGTGAAGAAACTCCGCTCTGAGGATGAGTTCACTGATCTGTGGAACAAGGCCAACGATGCTCGCACTTCTACACCTGCACCACCAAAACGGAGACGCACAATGCATAAGAACTTGGAACAGTTTGTAGTTTTGGAGACTACAGGACAAAACAACGACAATGACAAGACGGAACTGCAGAGGGTTTTTTACAGCGCAATTGACACTGTGCTTGGCGAGATCGCTCAGCGCTTCAGTGAGCGCAACACACAACTCGCCCGTTCACTCGCTGCCTTGAATCCTGAAAATGGCACGTTTTTGGATCCCCACTTGCTCCAGCACATCATGACATTAACAAAGTCAACCATCAGTGAAACAGAGTGTGTGGTTGCAAAGCACTAAAGCAGCCAAACGAGAGATGGACAACACAAAAACTCCTCTCAACATACCACAAAACGCTGGAAGCCATGCCAAGTGTAGTGACTGCTATGAGACTTGGACTAACATTTGGTGCGTCCACTGCCATGTGTGAAAACTCATTCTCAACATTGAGGAATGTCTTCACTGACCATCGACGGTCCATGCGCCATGCACGCAAGGCACAACTGGTACAGCTGGCGCGGTATAAAAACTATACGAGGAGTTCAGATTGTGTGTGTGACTGCTGGTGATGCGTGTGTGGTTGTGGTTGCAGTGTGGTTGTGGTCAGCACCCGCCGTGGTCGGCTGCTTTGTACTTCTGATGTTTAAGTTAAATGTTGTGTTTGGTGCTTTGCATATCCCATATCTAGTGCTTTGTGCATAACCTTACCTCTGTGTAATTGACTGCTTTAAATGCGGACCTTGTGGTATCTTCAGGCTGGTCGTATTTGCTGTTGATAGTTTAACGTGATGATCGCAGGTCATAGCCTACTG
>NW_022725584.1:0-1283 GCF_011630105.1 Anneissia japonica
ACTCATACTGACATAAAGTAGAATCATATTTTTTATTTTGAGGGAGAGCATCATTCCATTGGTTATGCCACAGATAGAATAAATTGAAGTTGAGAAACAATTAAGTTCTGCTACCGTACCGTCTGCGTTTTTGAGCGCAATATAGTCAATGAGTCGCTTGATGAAGTATGCCTAAACACTGAATTGAATGCAAAAAATCAAATGATGCGTCATTGGGACCCAGGAAATTAAGTATTAACTAAAAAAAAACTTACAAAGCGAAGTTTCAAATGACGGACATTTTTTATTTTAAAAATTTTAATGGTTACCTTGAGATTAATCATTTATATTTTCTTAACATTTGGCTTTAACATCATTATTTCATCTGCTTGTTATGTTGCGTGTGAACATCACACCCAGGTGCGGCGAAAACGTACGCGAGATCGACCAAGGCTGGTGTCGGCTTATTTCTTCTAGACCCATGTATCTTTGTAAGAATTTAAGTTGGGAACAAAAAGCAACGCCGATAAACTAAATCCGCAAGGTCCACTGATTAATCTCAGATAAAGATAATATAATACCGTACATATTCCTGATGATGACGATATAATTAATGTCGAAATATTGAATCCCGACACGATGGTGTGCATTTCGATACTTGGAGTAGGCCTTATACTATCTTTAAACTAAACCCAATATTACAATAATACGCATGGCATGTCCAAGTGTAAAAGAAATTTCAAGGATAGTGTGTTGTTTTTCGTGGATTTACAGGCCATATACGACGGCAGACAAGTCAACGTTTGGCGGACCACTTTCATTTCTTGTGGACCACCCATGGACCCTTAGCGTATGACGGTCCATTCGTCTACTACTACGGTCTATTCGTCGCCCTCTACACCATGTTTGTGATTATAAAGGGCGACAAACATGATATAACACCGATTAATAGATCTGAATACTGTGTCCAGGTTCAGATATTGTGTCTCCAGGGCCGGATTAAAGGTAGGGCCTGGGGCTGTAATTGCAAGTGGGCCTAAATGCTCTGTGGCTAAAACATAAATCCAGATTTCGGTGATTTTTCCTGGGGTTTGGAGGCCTATTTTTTCCCCGAAAGCCCTTATGTTAATCTAGCTCTGTACGTCTCTATACTATTCTGATAAACTACAGTATCTATATATACTCTTTATACTCTTTTATTAGGTATGCTCATCTCAAACACATTAAGAGGCTTACATAATCGTTGTAGGCGGCACAATTAACTGTTTTACAGCTACTAGAAAGAATTTACATCAACTGTATAA
>NW_022725585.1:0-923 GCF_011630105.1 Anneissia japonica
AAAGACAATATGACAATATGAGAGTAGAATAATACAATGAATGCGTATGGGCTACTTTTTTTACAAATACCGGTAAAATACACTCATAATACGAATTTAAGTATTCACTAACTGAGTGACAAAAATAAATATAAAAAACTTGAACATAAAAATTGGTATTAATATGGTTCTACTTATGTGTCGCATTCACATATAAACATAAAATGCAAGAAAAAGTCTCAGTATTAAGTTCAGTAATAAATTAAGTGATGGGAAAATTTGAATGGTTCTGGTTCTAGTAGGAGAGGTAGATGGTTTGGTCAAAATGATGGTTTAATTATTTATATTTGGGGTAATTATTTCATTATATCGCATAAAAATGAGCTAATTATCAATAAATGTGTATTCTCCGTCATCCTCCTCCTCCTCCTCCTCCTTCCCATCATCATCATATTCACCTAAAACATGAAAAGTATTTATTTAATAATTATTAACATAATTACAAGAATGTAATCTAATAGCACACACCATTTTATTTGGTGGAAAAATTATAATGTTATAGCTTTATATTTATTCATTTCAAGTGTAACATTATTAAATTAATTTACAAAATTAAATTTCTAAAATATATCTTTATATGATATAATACAATACAATATAATATACAATAATATACACCTCCAATTAATGACCACTTTTCTGTGGTCCCAAATTAACAAATATCTTTTATATTTATTATTCTAATTAGAGCCCAAGGCTGCTAAAGACCAGAAAAGCCCTGGTTCCAAAAGTGGTCTTTAATTGGAGGGAGACCTGTATAATATAATATAACATAATATACTATAATATTATATATATATGTATATATATGTATATATATAAATATAAATATATATATATACATATATATAGTCACATTTAACATAATTTAGAAACATACCAAT
>NW_022725586.1:0-1097 GCF_011630105.1 Anneissia japonica
CTATCCTATTGTTTAAAGAAGCGTTCGCTATACGTAGACTACACCCTTTGCTTAACAATGGGCTCGGAGCTTCAAAAGAGCTTTCTTTTTTTTTGTAGGTATCTTTGATCATGAGAGTAAGAATGCTTTGATCTTTTGTTTAAATCACTGCTATGTCACCTACTAGAGGTAATGTTTTGATTGGTTAAACACTTTTGGTACTAGTGCATATAAGTTGCTAATATGGATAATTTTTCATTCCTGATGATGACATAATTAATGTCGAAATATTGAATCCCAACACGATGGCGTGTATTTCAATACTTGGAGTATGTATTATAATGTTTATTTATTTATTGCACATCCAACAGTGTATACACCAATTACAGGATGAAAATATAAAATATAAAAACTTACACAATATTTATTTTAAAGACTCAAATGTGATAGACTTAAACTGAGAGAAACTACAATGAAAAATATCAAATTCAGGATTATTACAAACACAATTATTATAAAACGAAGACAGTCTACCAAAAATACCATTTTTACAAACATTAACACGTGAGAATTGTACATTTAAAATAGGCTTAGAACGAAGTCTACGAACAGGGACATTAAGATAGAAATTAGAAACAATATTACCGGTAAACATTGAATTTAAACACTTATATAAAAAAAGTAGGTCATTAATTTGTCTTTTAATCTTTGGAGAAATAATAGGAGTTTGGCAAGGCCAACAGGTTTCTGGGCCGAGAAAACGTAAAAACTTACCGTGGATTCTTTCAATTCTAGATGATTGTGTGTCAGATATGGAATTATAGATAACGGAACAAAAATCAAATAAAGGTTGGATAAGGGATTTATAAAGTGCAATTTTTGTGGTTGGAGGAAATTTATGACAATTGCGCCACATGAGCCCAAGTAACCTGTTGGCCTTGCCAACGACATGGTCAACATGAAAAGCAAACGTTAGTTTTTTGTCAATAAAAATGCCTAAGTCTCTATGCCATTCAACATTTTCAAGTACCTCGTTAGAAATCATGTATTTACAATTAATTGGTTTAGTTTTAAGTGTACAAGAGAGCACTTTGCATTTCTCAGACTTCAGCGACATT
>NW_022725587.1:0-505 GCF_011630105.1 Anneissia japonica
TCAAAACATAACTGCTTTTATAACATTATATAGACCCATTAAACACAAAAACTGCTCTGGCTTCGAGGGCTTCGCCCCCCCACCCCACCGGGGCCCTTAGGAAACCTCTGGACCCCACGCCCAGAGAACCCCCCCTTGAAATGACCTGGCTACGGGCCTGGAATGGGGATTTAATTCTGACGAAACGTGAAAACATTACCAAGTATATTTCCTTGCTAGCCTAGCTAGCCTAGGCCCTGGCCTATACTGGCTCGATTACAAAAAAAATAATAAAATTGTTCTAGGCAACAAACCTCTCATAAATATTCATTTTGAAGTCTTGATGGTTACCGTACGTCTTTCAGCTGGCTGCAGCTTTGTTTTGATTTCTACGATCGGACTACGATCGATAGCGACAAATAAACAGTGGCAAAAATGCTCCCATTTTGTAATAAATTGCACTATTTTGGAAACGGGGGATCGTTCTCTGGCTAAGGGGGTTCGCTGGCAAAAGGGGGGGTTCGCT
>NW_022725588.1:0-914 GCF_011630105.1 Anneissia japonica
CATCCTGGCGAGCATGAGAACCGCGATTTGCTTCATCGGTCGATCCAACTCGAACGATCTGCCTTATTTGACCAGACCGTCGTTTAGCAGCCGCCAGTGCTTCCTGGCCACCGGCGTGGAGGTGATCGCCACCGATTCTACGGCGTAAAAAGAGGATTTGGAGGAGAACCGGTCGAACGAGTTCGGGTCGTGCCCCGCGTCAGACAACCTGCCTTTCAGACCGGCCACGTTCATCTTGAGGATGGATCTCAGCGAGTACAGCGTGTATTTTACGGGATCCGATTTCAGCTCGAACAGGGTGGCCGCCAAACCGGCTCCGATCGGTCGGTTGTCCGCCATATCGACCATCTGGGAGACGGTGATGCAGTCCTTGGCCAGCACCCGGTCGAGCACAGTCGTTCGGAGTTCGCGAAGGGACATCGGCTCCCGACCTTCGGCCTTCGCCTCGAGCACAGGAATTTCGGGTCTCTGTTCGTTCGAAACCACGTACACCTTCAGATGTTTGTCGCTGAGCTTCGGATAGCACGGCCTGTATCCTCCAATCGTCGGACGGTTGACTCTGTCGTCGACGAAACGAGACCGATTCGACCGATCCGACGGGTGTCTTGTCGATGGACCGAGAAATCTTTTTCTGTACGACATTTCCCAATTCCTATTTTTTTCTAAGTTCTCTCTATCTCTCTTTAATACCAAATATCGACCGATCGCAATCATCGTCTGAAAGACTGCCCTCTTCTCGTACCGCGATCGTCGTTGGCGTCCATCAACCTCGTGTACTCATAATCGTCCTCGTCCATCATGGCATCCCTGCCCGTGTCCATGTGGACGGTGCTGGTCGAACGCCAGTGGTACCCCGTATATCATGTGGCAAACGGCGGCGACGATGGCGAGGACGAGGAGGACGCGGTTCACCG
>NW_022725589.1:0-1055 GCF_011630105.1 Anneissia japonica
TTGTCTGTTAATGCTTCTCAGTCTCAACAATAATACCTATCTCTAGGGAGATTACCTAACTTGGTCACATCGTGAGCGAAAATACTTAGCAAATAATAATAATAATAATAATAATAATAATAATAATAATAATAATAATAATAATAATATATTTGACATTTCAATTTGCATTAGTCGCAACCTGTGTGATGCCTGAATGCTCATTTTCAACTTTTATCTAAAACTTTGCCAATGACTCCTGTTTAAATTAATCAGAACACAAGAATGTATTCGGAAGGTAAATACCATGCTAACTCACATGCATCGCAGATGAGCAGTTAGCGGTAGAAGTCATTGACATGTCCTTGACATTTTTGAAAGATTTTGAGCGGTGCCCGACCACCCACCCTCTCGTCGCGAACGTCGCACACACATTTTTTTTTAATCATTGAGGCTGAAATCGCCTAATTAAGAACAAAATAAGAAAAAATTAAGGCCAAGTGAAAGGTAAAATGATTATTTATTTTCAAACAGAAAAACTAAGTACAAATCTTATTTTGTACCATTTTTTGAAGTACTGTACGTGTGAATATGTACTGTAATAACCTCTATTTTTGAAAGTGTGAACCAAAAAACAAAATAAAAAACCTTGAGGCTGTGCTAAAACAATATTAGGAACATTATTATTATTATGGGCAAAATTGTGCTGGTTCTTATGAAAAAAAAATGAGAGAAAAAAAAATGCACAAAGAATACATAACAACAATACCGTACTACAGTACACACGATAAAGCAATTCGAGAAGCCCGGTGAGAAATTAGGCTTGTACATTATTCATGTTTACATTTAATCGCAATCTGTCTATATTCCAGGGTGTACGGTAAGAATGGACCAGGAAAAAATGCCCCGGAAAAATGGCCACGGTAAAAATGGCCCAGGTAAAAATGGCCCCAAATGACAGGTAGGTAAAAATGGCCCCAATAACAAAATTCTGTAATAAAACTTTTAAATTTTTTAATCATTATATGCATTTTATTAAACTGAAATAATTTAGTTTTCAAAAAGGAAACATCAAA
>NW_022725590.1:0-1221 GCF_011630105.1 Anneissia japonica
AGATATACATATCTATTTTTCATTCTGTTGTGTGCGCTTTTTTTTACCTCCTTTTGATTTTTTTTCTTAAAATTAAAAATGTCTTTCATAATCACCATCATCATCATCATTATTACAGTACGACTACTGTAACACAACTTTATAAACACTTGCAAAAGGATAAAAACCAAACTGAACATTACAATAGCACAGTTCTGTATCTTATAAGACATGTCCTGGGATTTACGGATTTAAGACGAATTTAAGCTGATTTTTTCCACTCCCTGAGCAGTAGCCGTTATAGACCCAAAAATCTAAATTTTTGCATTATCGTGTATAGCGAAAAAATGATTAATCTAACGAATAGGCTATTCCACTGGATTACTATCAGGTTAGCGGGTGACTTATATTAACAGACGTTTATAGTAGGTTTCAGAGCCCGGATCCCAAACCTAAAGTAAGAGTGAATTAGAAATTGTACAGCATTTAAATCAAAACCAAATTATATATATATATAATGTTTACATATTTATATATTTTAAAAGTATTCATTTTGAGTGATCTCAGGAAAGAATTTGTATTGGCTAGCAAGAAAAAGCACTAGAAATCTAACACTGTTTACAAGGGGGCTGGATACGTTCCTGTAGGTCTGTTTACAGGGTTTAATTTTAATCCTTAAATCATAACACGGTTTTTGCTTGTTTGAAGAACAGTGAAGAATAGGACCACGGAAAGTAAGTGGTTTTTGGCGCTCTTTTATTCTATTTATGGCGTATATTATAAATATTGCTCATTTCCAAGCCTGCACTACGTGCACATCGCGTGCCAAATTAAATTGCCTCGCGGGCCAAGCATGCGGGCCGCGGATTAAGAACCAGAGATATATAGACACACAATGACTAGGTTATAAAAGAAAATTCGATTGTGTGGACAGAGCTGGTAAATACAAATATATTAAATCAAGTAAAAAAGTAAATTATCAGTAATTGCTCGAGGTATACGTTCAGGGAAAACAAACAGAAAGAGGGGGTAGGGGCTGGAAATTGTAGTTGGGCCTTGGTGACGAGGTCTAGATATGCAAGTCCCCTGACTCATATTTCCTAAGGTGTGGTCAAGGAGACCTTTGCATGTTGTTGCCACTGTATGGTAAATACCGTAGTTTACAATTTATCTTATCATTATATAAATTAATAATTACCAATTTTTTGTTAAATATTAATGAGGCTAGTATAGTGAGCAGGC
>NW_022725591.1:0-853 GCF_011630105.1 Anneissia japonica
TGGAGTCGAGCGAGGTCGTCCTTGGCCCTTTTCAGTTCCTCCCGCGCGTCCGCTAACTGCTTCAAGAGGTCCGTGACGATGCGGTCGGAAGCGTTAATCGTTTGCAGTTCTTTCGAAACGCTCCTGGTCAGGGTGCAGCTGGTCTCCTTTTCGATTTCCCTTACCAAATTCTTTTCCCTCCTCGACGCTTCGCCGATCTTGGTTCGCGTCGACGCGACGGCAGCCGAAACGTCCATCACCTTCAGGACGCGTCTCCACTTGCCGTCTCCAGGAGACGATGCGACGGCCCTCGCCAAGAATCGGCCGAATAGGCACTGGCCGAATTTCTTGGCGAGGCTCTCGTCTGTCGGTTTGATGCTCGCGACGACCTCGGTCCTCGGTCGTTCGTCGTGCGTCGTTTCGGCGAGGGCTCCTTGGAGGCGGCCGACGGCCGGGAATTGGGTCAGGACGTCGGACTCGCAGGTGAAAGCTCTCTTCCTGTCGTTCTTCGGTATAAATGCGCACCGTCCGTCTTCCGAGCAGAAGGGCATGGCCGAAAGCGCTCGTCTCATTTCCTCAGTCGTCGCGTCGGCTTCCTCCTCCTCGACGTCAAACTTGTCGCAGAGCTTCACCACCGAGAAAGGCATCAGCGCGACGGTGACGACGGAGCCGTCCTCTTTTCGAAGGCGGACGCCGCATGGTGCCGGTTCGCCGTCGGCGCGGTAGACGCACGCCGTCGACATGAGCCAGCGCAACCTGATCTGCCCGTTCTCTTGGTTATTGCATGTCACTATGGGTGTCGGAAGATTTCTGGGTTCGGCGCCCACGAAGTCCGCCACGAAATGTCTGTTTTGCGATTTCACGCCGATTTCTG
>NW_022725592.1:0-1183 GCF_011630105.1 Anneissia japonica
TCTCCATGCTAAAATTTTCTGAAACCCATCCGTTATTAATTGAAACACATTCGACATTTTTATATTAACACTTCAACCCATTTACAAAAAGAATTTCCAAAGTTAAACTTTTTTAATACAGAAAACATAAAATCTCTATTAACTGAATCAAAAGCTTTTTTAAAGTCTAAGATCATCATTGCCCCTTCAATATCATGTCGTTCGGTATAGTACAACAAATCTTCAATTAAACGGATATTCTCTCCAGCCAGACGCCCTTTTATCTATCCCTTTTGATCTGAGTTTACTAGTGATTTAATAACCCCCCGTAACCTATTACTGAGAACGTGTGCAAGGATTTTATAATCAGTATTAAGAAGAGTTATGGGACGCCAGTTATTTAGGTTTTGTCGTTCACCCCCTTTAAACAATAGGGTAATTACCCCACGTCTTTGCGAGCAAGATAGCTGATGCGCCCTAAAACCTTCATTTATTGCATTACACACTAAATACTTTATACTATCCCAAAAAAAGACATAGAACTCAACACTAAGTCCATCTGACCCTGGGGATTTATTTTTTTTTCATATCTGAAAGAGCATTCTCACACTCATCAATAGTGACAATGCCTTCACATAGATCTTTTTCTTCTTCCGAAAGTTCGTTCACCCTGGTACTAGCGAGGTACGTTTTTATTTGCTCAGGGCATATAGATTGATTTGCGTATAGATTTTTAAAATGTGTAACTTGTTCTCTTAAAATATCAACTGAGCTAGTAACCTTGGTTCCTAAGTTAGTAAATAAATTTTTAATTTGTTTGTTCTTGCTATTTGTTTTTTCTAAACCTAGGAAAAATTTAGTATTACGTTCGCCCTCCTCAATCCATTTCGCCTTGGATCTAATTTGAGCACCTTTTGCCTCGATATCATATATTTTTTCAAGTTCCTTTGTTTTGTTTTCAATATTATTTTCAATAGCCTCATCTCTTTTACAATTGTTCATACTTATTTCATTCAATTTACTTATGTCTTTTTGCAATTTTTCTTTTTTTTTCTTATGGTTCTTATTTTTTTTCTTTCCTTAAAATATCGAAGCTTCTTTTATTTTTGTTTTCACGAAGTCCCATAATAATACTGAACTGAGTGAATTGTAATTGCTTTTTACGTTTTCATTAATAATTTTGATTATTGAGTTTGTGTAAATT
>NW_022725593.1:0-11996 GCF_011630105.1 Anneissia japonica
AACTAACAAAACCACTACAGTTTAACTTCACTCTGATTTTAGGCCTTTTGCAGGCTCACAGATCTATCGGGATTCACAGACGGTTGCGAGAACATGTTGAAATAAAAAGACATGCAGAAAAAAGAAAAACCCGTGCAAGATCGGCTTTTAGCTAGGTGTTTTTATGGGAGAATCCTCCTGATCAAAGGTCCGCTAGATCGGATAAAATAATAGTATGTGCTGCACGAAAACATTTAGTATCAATCAGAACATCCGATGGCCGCAGGCACAAAATCTTTCGTGTCGGAGAAAAGCGTTACTCTGCCACAACTCTTAACAGCAGAATGTCTCCGAGTTTTCTGGCCTAATAATACCGGAAAATAGAGTGTAAATAATATTGCAGTCCAACTTTTGATGGCCCATCATTTTCGCCTGGCCCACAAGGCTTGTGCCTTATTTGCCTAATGGTTAATCCGGCACTCAGTTAGTTTCGACGTAGGCAAACCTTGCTAAAAATGTATACATTCTCCATTAAAAGGCTTTTCCTATGAATGGAATGACCTGTTCAAAGCAGGGGCGCACAGTGGGCCAGGGCGAAATCAAAGTGTGCCAAAAGTCCATTTTGGTGACTATGGCTTTTACACCTTTTTTGACATGATTGAAGAAGGGTATACCCTGGTGAATCTATCCTGAAAATATTTTACATTTAAAAGAATTTTGAGGGTGGTATTTTTCAACAAATGTCGGAAATTTCTCTATAAATATTTCAAATGCTATAATTGACTACATTATATCAAAACACGATTTTTTTTCTTACAGAAAATCCATAATTACTTCAAAATTTACACGTTTCTTGTATATAAATTGGGGAACAAAAATATATGCTTTGGTTTAAATTTGAAGTTTGCATCAATAATAAATCGATGTTTAAACGACAGAAAAAATATTTAAAAATCTATTTTTAGAACAGTAGAAGAGAAAGTTTAGATTCATGTGATTCATGCTTTAATTTTTTTTATCACAATCTTCAGTATAGCCTTAGCTTTATGATGGTACCAAATTTAGCTGATACTTTTTGCAACTTTGTGAGCTAGACGCACTTTTATCAGTCTTGTTTTCGTACATTTGAGACACAATTTAATTAGAGCAAGCCACAATCAGTAGGGATTTATGCGCGTCTACTCAACCAGTTCATGCAAAGCGTGGGAAAAGCGCTCCAAAAATTGACAAACTTCTCGTGATACAGTGAGCAAAACTTCTAATATTTTGTTGCTGTTTAGAATACTTTAGTAAATTTCGAGCAGTCTAATAATCCAAATATCATATGGTATTACTATATCATACAGTATTTAAGATGATATCTACAAGCAGGCCTATATCTAGGCGTCAAAATTATTCAAAGACATCCAAGACTTTGAAAAGCTTCCTGTTTCCACTTACGAAGGTGAGCTACTACGCGAGTAGTAACGACCTTCCCAGCAAACAATAATACGTTATGATAACGTGACAATAACATTACAGTAGTGTGTTGAAAACTTTATTTTGTAGAACCATAAATACGTAATGAACATAATTTCACAACGTTTGCACGTTCCTACAACGTTGTGTAAACGTTATTTTGTGACATACCTAACCCCAACATTCGCCAAGAACGTTATAAGAACGTAAACACGTGTTTGCTGGATTTCTAAAGAAAATAACTCGTGGCTTGACAGCAGGATTCCATTTTCTGATGAAGTTATTAATGTTTTGACACAGAACAGAGATATTCTTTCCACACCAGCAGAAAACCCACTAGAGACTTAAAAACAACCCAAACCGGGACGTCCTATCGAAGTATGGGAGGATCTTTCAAGAAAGTTCGCACAAGGGTAAAGTACAAGAGATGTTGACATAAAATGTACGCACTGAACTTATTCAGCATTGCAAGGGGCGTTCTAATGTGTAGAAAATACATACACATTTTATTCTCTCCGACGAACTGTACCGGTACTGGTAGTTTATCTCCCCAAACGCCGGGGGGGGGGGAGCTCTCCTCGGCGGGGACCCTGCCCCTTCCCCTCCGCTGGCGTCACCCCTGAGGCGCAAATCGGAATCGTTCACGACAGATGAAATATTGTCCATATCAAAATGAGACCCCTCCTTACACCAAAGTAAGCGTTGCAAAAAAGCATCCTATCCTGGTAGATAGGAATGCTTTATTTTGTAGAACCATATAGTTCCTTTTCAAAGCCTTCTCGTTCACACTGCACTGAGAATTATATAAAAAAAAAAAAACATAAAACGACCATTATCGATACTTTTACAATATAGACCAAATATGATTGAGCACGGAATTAATATATCATGACATTGGTGTAGGTCTAACGTCTGAGAATTCCATGGATTCGCAGATGTAAACACATTTTACATTTAAAAATGTCAAATTAGGTTGTCTGATATTATTATAAATTTTAATTTCGATTTCGATTTCGATTTATTAAAAAAAAACATTTATATTCACTGTAAGATTAACAATACAATTTTATTAATGTTGGCCTATGCCTAAAAAACTTTTGGCCCCGTCCAATCAGAAAAATGCATTTTGATGGCGTCATAGAAAATACAAAAAAAAAAGTTTCCCACAGGGGTTCTTTTATCCCAAACATCCTTAAACATTTAAAAAATCATTGCAATATGAACTTGTTTTGGTGTTACAATAAAAACTGATATCGTCCAATCAGAAAACAACACAAACGTGACGTCATTTGAATTTAAAAAGCTTTTATTGAATTCTACGGGTATCAAAACCTCTACATAGATGTTTATATTCGCTTAAATTAGCTTCTGTAATGAGTAATTAATTTTGGCACACTTTGACTTCAGTCTGGCCCACCGTGGGGCGGCTATAGGATATAATTTATGGGGGTTTCCGACTGGGGGACTGAGTATTTATGGGGATAAGTATTTATGGGAGCAACTACTAGCGAGCAGCGTTATCTGAGGGCCGAAGGTCTGAGCCGGGGGCGGGGGGTATGGGAGTGGGCAGAGGCCCTCCTCCCAAAACGATTTTTTTAATTAGGTCCACAATTACCTACACCCGTAGGTATTGTGGACATTTGACCCCAGTGTAACTTGTTAGCTAATTAAATAATAATCTGATAACCTTGAATTATGCGTGTAATTAAAAGACCAATAATAATCGTTGATAATAAAATAAACTTTCAGGTGTATAACTCAATCCACATTTTTTTAATTTATGCAAATATGAGGTCCACAATTCCCCACCCTTACCCTACCTCGTAATTACGAAATAATTATCTCGTTATTATTACGAGATAATATCTCGTAATAACGAGATAATTATCTCGTAAATACGAGATAATATCTTGTAATTACGAGATATTATCTCGTAATAACGGGATAATATCTCGTTATTACGAGATAATATCTGTAATTACGAGATAATTATCTCGTTATTACGAGATAATATCTCGTAATAACGAGATAATATCTGAATTTTATTTTTTTTTAAGTTAGCAGCAATACGCTTCCGTACTTAGGCTATATAATTTCGCCATTAATTTAACTTAACCTAAGCCTTATAATCTAGAAGGGGAATTCATCTAGAAGCACCTACAGTAGAACACTACATTAGGCCTATAATTAACAGGCCTCATCCATTCATTGGTACGCTGCTATTTTGGCAGGTCCTATGATGGCATTCTTATTTTTGAGTTGTCTATTCTCATCTTTTCTTTTAATTTCAAAATAACTATTCTGGAATATTCACAAATTTCAAATCTTTTTTGGTCATTTAGGGTCAATAGCAATGCCGTACGCGCGCATAGAACATAAGAGCACATGTGCGCGTTTTTTTCGACATATAGCAAAAATAGGCCAAAAACATGCCTATTTTCAATCAATTATAGCTCCTTAGAATGAAAGGTGACCCCAATTTTTATTACATATTCTGAAAGCACATGAGTTGAACGTATGATTTTATAGGTCATAATGACTGATCGGACATTATGACGTCATCATATTGCCATCTGAATTCAACAAACTGAATATTATCGATGTCGTCATTTAAGAAAAATGCGCATTTGAACGTATCTCGCTTATTCTTAGTCGATTTTCTTCCAACTTTGAGTATGTTATAGCCAAGTCAATTCTCTTTCATATACGTTCACTTTTTTACATTTTGATGACGTCATCATGGTCAAAAAATAGGGTTTTGCTTACCCCCCTCATCTTTCTTTCGCCAAACCATTGATGACCCCATAATCACTTTAATCATTCGTGATTTCTGAATCATATTTAGTGGGCATAAACTTCAGGTCATGGTTAAATGTTATGTACATTATATTTTTGTGCGCGAGTAATAAAGCGAGCGTTCGCGTGTGTCAAAATTAAAATATGTTTTATATCAGGTCTTTTTTTAATCAGTTATAGCTCCTTAGGATGAAAGGTGACCCCCAATTTTTATTACATATTCTGAAAACACATGAGCTGTAGATATAATTTTATATATCATAGTAGCCGATCGGACATTGTGACTCACCATATTGACATCTGAATTAAAAAACAAGAAAAAATTTATATTTCTTTTCTCAAAAAGTTGATGACGTCATATCATCTTAACCATTTGTCATTTCTGAATAATATTAAATGGGCTTATACTTCAGGTCAAGGTTGAATGTTAGGTATCTTACTTTTTTGTTTGTGCGTCTTAAGGTGCGCGTACGCGTGCGTCAAATATTACTATGCTTATAATTATGCCTATTTATAATCAAACATAGCTTCTTAGGATGAAAAGTGAACCCCAATCTTAAAAGGTGTAAAGAAATAGAACAGAGATAGGGCGGCAGACTGTATTTCGACGCCATCAGACTGATATATATATATATAGGTTATATGAAGGGAAAATTTGTGTGGCATTACCAATTAACAGGCGGTTTTAAAAACACTTGACAATGTTTAATTTCGTGTGCCATTACTGTACACGCACACATCGTGACGTACGCGTCTGTTAAAATTTGAAAATTCTCCATATCACTATTCAGATAGTTTAAAGAACGTTTCGGGTCATTTTCAGCATTCCAAAACTTTCCATATTTACGCGCCTTACTTTCATTTCCACGCACGCAACACGTACTGCATGGCCGGCGGAAGCGGGGGGGCCGGGAGGCCCGGCCCCCCCCCCACTTTTTGGCGAAAACTATATAATGTCTGGAAATTTTTGTATGATCGGAAATGCAAAAAAAGAACGAGGGAGAAGGGGGAGAAGGATGGGAAAGAGAATGTTTATCCAGTACCCGACCGAGTTACATTTTCTCGTAATTCACATTGGCGGATCTGGGGGAGGGGGTCATGGGTCCTGACCCTTCCCTTGGGCAACAAAAAAAGGGGAAAAAGAAAAGAATTCTAGACCTACCTTTTCAGGACCCGTGAGCTGATTTTTCAATTTTTTGAACATAGTGCTATTAGAAAATTAGAATTTTGAAGAACATAAAATTCATTAAAACACACTTCAAATGTCGGGAAAGCTCAATTCCCGCCATCTAGGAATCAAAATTTCCCGGGGGAGAACCCCCGGACCACCCTTTCTTTTTTGGGATTTATCGATTCATGGTAAAAAGAATACACATGCGCAACTACTCGAATTTTGAAGAATTTTAAAAGTCATTAAAAGACATTTCAGAAGTCAGGAAAGCTCATCTCCCGCCATCTAGAAATCAAAATTTTTCCGGGGGAACCCAGACAACCTTTATCTTTGGAGTTCATTGATTAATTGAATCATTTCCAAGGGAGGGGGGGGGGTGTGGACCTTGAATTTTGAAGAATTTAAAAGTCATTAAAAGACACCACCGAAGTCGGGAAAGCTCATTTCCCGCCACCTAGGAATCAAAATTTTACCGGGAAAGAACCACAGGACCTCCACCCACCCCCACCCTTTCTTTTGGGGATTTATCGATTCATGGAAAAACTACGTATGCAACTTCCTCAATCTTTTATGTATGTATACACACATAAGGCTTATTTACTGTATTAACAATAGGAAAAAATTATCTGACCGTTTTCAAGAGTGAAAAACCTTGAATTTTGAAGAACTTAATTACTTTTAAGTTCTTCAAAACTCAAGGTGTTCCCCTCTTGAATTATTATTAATAAATCAATTATAATGAATCAATGAACCCTGAGAAAGGGAGGTTCGAGTTCTTCCCGGGAAAATATTGATTTCTAAATGCTGGACAATGAGATTTCCCAACTTCTGAAGTATTTTTTAATGACCTTAATTTAAAAGACACCTCAGAAGTCGGGAAAGCTCATTTTCCGCCTTTTAGGAACCAAACTTTTCCTGGGGAAGAACCCCGGACCCCCTTTCTTTTTGGGATTCATCGATTCATGGAAAATTCGTATGCAACTACTCATTTTTTTTTAAATTGTTATGTATGTATACACACATAAGCCCTATTTACTGTAATAACAATGGGAAAAAATTATTTGACCGTTTTCAAGATGGGAAAACCTTGAATTTTGAAGAACTTAAAAGTAATTAAAGACACGTCAGAAGTCGGGAAAGCTCATTTCCCGCCATCTAGAAATTTTCCCGGGGGAGGAATGTTGACCCCACCACCTAGATTTGATTCCAGATTTGCATGATTCATATTCCCATTCATCTTATAAGCAGTGGCGTAACAGGCGGGGGCAGGTGAGCAGACTGTCTCCCCCCTCCCCTTGACGGTTTTTACCGGGCTGACCAAGCCGTCGTACCGGGCTTTAAGAAGAGAAAAGAAAGAGGGGAGAGGGAGGGAAAGAGAAAGAAGGGGAAAGAAAAAGAAAGGAAAAAGGAAAAGAAAAAGAGAAGAGAAAAATAAAGACAAGAATAAAAAGAAGATATGAACAGATATGAACAGATATCACAATACCCCGGCCTGCAACCCCTTCTCCACTTCAAAAAGTGTCCATAGCACATTTGATCTAAGCCACCAGATATTCTCCGCAGTGGCGTAACCACCGGGGGATAAGGGGAAAATATCCATCTGTGGAAAATCTTTCCCCATTGAATGCCCTTTTCACCCAGGAAAGTACCTGAAAACCTCAAATTTTAAATCGCATATTTTGTTGAGGTAGGCCAATTTCCTCTAAAAATTGCACATTCTGGGGAGTTTTGATCAATTCCGACGAAATTAGAATTTAAAAAACAAAAAATGTTTAAGCTTGTGCTTGCTCTCCTTTACCTTCGAAGTTATAACACATAGTCCCAAACGCAAGAAAGAGAATTTAAGATAGATCGTTTTACCTAAAAGAAGGGCCTCAATGTGTAATGATGTTGAAAGAATATGTTTGTAATAAATAAAGCCATAAGGAAAATGCTCATATTCAGTTTTAAAAAACGAGTGTGGCCATATATAACATAAGAGCATTTCTTGTTGAGGTAGGCCAATTTTCACAAAACTTTTTCGCGCGCTTCGCGCGTATTTGTTAAGGTTGAAGCTTGTGCTTGCCCTCCTTTACCTTCTAAGTTATTTAAAAACATAATAGTCCCAAACTTGAGAAAGAAAATTTAAGATAGATCGTTTTACCTAAAAGAAGGGCCTCAAGAATAGGCCTTATGATTGTAATAAATAAAACCACGATGAAAATGCTTATATTTAGTTTCAAACACGTGTGTGGCCTATATTAATAATAAAATAAACCTATGCCGTAAGATGTGTATAAGAGACAGAGACCTACCTTTTCAGGACCCGTGAGCTGATTTTTCAATTTTTTTTTTTTTTGTTGCTATTAGAAAATTAGAATTTTGTTACGCGCCTGCTTATAAGGGGCCCCCCCCCCCCACTTTGAAAAACGTTCTGCCGGCCCTGTACTGATGCAGGAAATCACGTTTTGTTACATAATTTGAGTTCCTGACACATTATTCATATCAGGAGTCACTCTTTGTGCTATTACCGTGCTCACAGGCGTCAAGACGTACGTGTACACATGCGTAAATCTTTTAAAATGCTCAAAATTATTCTTTTCAAAAAAACTAATTACAGCATATTTTAGCATGACACTTTTCAATCAGCACCGCGTGATCTTAATGAGGGTTAAAGTACGGCGGATCACCGAACTCGTTCTCAGTGACGAGTTCAAATCTAGTTAAACATTGTTATGCTAAATATGAACTCTCTTGACATACGAAATTACACTCCACTTCTTTCCTATTGTTATTTAAGTAGGTTAACAGGTTAACGAGGACTTGAAGCCAATATGTCGAATTTCGTCATATATTTCCTGGTTCAATTTCAAATTATTTTAGTTGGATTCAAAATAGGTATGTACTACTAGTTCACATTAAATTTATTTCACAAATATAGTTTGCATAGTGTGATATGCTGATAATGATATGATTAGTATTTACTACTATATCTATAAAAAGCCACTTTCTTTGTTACAGACCTGTTAGGCCTAATTTGACTATATGACAGCCAGCTCAGTGGGTGCAGGGAAACACTTGCCATCCCATCGGACAGGCCGGGATTCCTGTCGTCCGACACCACGAAAAAGTCGGATCAAACATTTAAAAATGATAATTAACCATATCCAAATAACGTTATTATGATTGCCAATCCGATATTGTGGATTAAAAGCACAACTTGGACCATATAAACCATAAAACTCTAAAACCAGTGAACCTAGCTAGGATTTATTTATTCCGGGCCCCAACTGAGGTTCTAATTGGACCCATCCATCGGACATGTCTGACTATTTGTCGGCAAATTTATGAAGCCACCGCCTATGCTAGTTCTCTCATTTCACACTATTAAATGTCGTGTTCTTTTATGAGAGTGGATCAAGCTAGAACTGGCAAAATCCGCTTGCTTTCCAATCCAAGTGCCCGGGTTACAAATCCTTTTATCAAACACCAGCTTTTTTTTCTTTCGGACAAAAAATGATTTTGGTGGAGCACCTAGGGCCCAAAAAATTAATATGCGCTGACGTGAAAATGTTAAGTGGTGGCCCCTCAAAACTACGGTCCCTTAGGTATTTAAATACCGATCCAAACAACATTAGTTTTATTATTCTTTCTGCCATCCTAATCGAATCCGTAAACGAGCCCCCCCCCCTCTTTTTTTTTTAACGTTTTCTCCGGGACCAGCAACCGACGATCAAAGCGACAGTGTCGGGCTTGTTGGAACCCGTCGGGACATTTCTGGAATCACCTCATAAGAAGCCAGTGCCAGTAATAAAGTTTAATATAAAAAGTAATATAAGAAGGCACACTTCTATTCAATTCAATCTTTCTTATTCATCATCAAATCATTGTCAAATTTACAAATAGCCTAAAACTTTTAAATATGTTAAAAGTAGAAAAAAAGATGAAAAGCACATTCATGAAAATCGAGCTTGTAAAATGAAGACCTAAAAGTGCAGTAGTGTAATTTTTTAACCAAAAAATAAAAACAATAATAATAATAATAAAATAAATAAATAAATAATAATAATAATACGAATAATAATAATAATAAAATATAATAATAATAATAATAATAATAATAATAATAATAATAATAATAATATGCAGGAATAAAAAAAATTAAATTAATAAAAAACATAAGAAGGATAAAAGTAAAATATTAAAATAATTGATAAAAGCATCAATGAAGTATTTAAACAAATTGAAATTTTGAGAAAATTAAAGGCGTCTTGTTAAAAAAAATATATAAAATTTATAAAGTTGTCAAATTTCAGAGCTGTCAAACCAATAAAAACATAAGAATATAACTAGAGATACCATGTTCAATAGAACATGAACCCAGTCATTTTTTAAGAGATAACCACTGTGACTTTTAACCTCAACCTGTGAACACCCGATGTTTGGTAGGAGTCTGTCTAATGCCATTGGTCCAATCGTTATCACTAGTAATATTTGATAATTTTCACTATAGTCCCTTGTGATATTTGACCTATAGGTGAAGAGTAGTTTTTCATGTTTAGAAAGTCCTAAGGATCATTCCTGGTAGATTCAAGCTCAATTGGGCTATTTTGAAAATTTGACCCCGATGAACCCTATGTAACCACTGATGCCAGACCGGGATGTAGGAGGTGTCACTGGTTCTTAATGACCAAATTTTATTGAATTCGGTTCAATGGTTTGCCATTAGTAACATTTTGAACATTTGACTTATGAACTTTGACATATGGGGTGAAGAGTATTTTTTTCATGTTTAAAAGGTCCTAAGGATCATTCTTGGTAAATTTGAGCTCAATTGGGCTATTTTGAAAATTTAACCCCGATGACCCCTATGTGACCCCTGATCCTAGACTGGGGTGTAGGAGGTGTCGCCGGTTCTTAAAGACAAAATTTGATTGAATTTGGTCCAATGGTTTGCCATTAGTAGCATTTTGAAATGTTACTAGAGAGAACAAAAGAATAACCCTTTAATGACCTTTGACCGTAAATCGCTGAACACCATATTATGTGCCCAGGACAAGACTGTGCTATGATATTTGTGACAGAAGTCTTTTATTCATTTTTTTGAAAGTTTTTTACCCTAATGACCCCTATTTGACCTTTGACCCCAAGCAGTGAACACCCCATGTATGAAAGGTTTCACCGATTATACTGACCAGGTTTGGTTGAAATCGGCACAACCGTTTGGCACTAATAGCGTTTTGAAGTGTTGACAGAAAAAAGATAAAAATTACCCCTTAATGACCTTTGACCCCTTATCCCTGAACACCCTATAGACCCTGCCTTATGCCAATGTATATGGGCAAAGGACAAGACTGTGTTACGTTATTTGTGAGACAAGTAGTCTTTTATACGATATTTGGTTTTTTGACCCTAATGCCCCTTATGTGACATTTGACCCCAAGTTGTGAACAACACATAAATGGGAGGTGGCACCGCTCCTACTGACCAAGTTTTAATTAATCGGTCCAGTAGTTTGCCACTAGTAGCCTTTTAAAATGTTGCCAGAAAGAAAGAAAGAAAGAAAGAACTAGATATACTAGTTTGATTTTGAACCTGATGAACCCTATGTAACCACTGATGCCAGTAGGAGGTGTCACTGGTTCTTAATGACCAAATTTGATTGAATTCGACATATAGGGTGAAGAGTATTTTTTCATGTTTAGAAGGTCCTAAGGATCATTCCTGGTAAATTTGAGTCTTTTAAAATGTTGCCAAAAAGAAAGAAAGAAACTGTTAGGAAACAGAACCCAGTCAACATGCTGCTGCCTGGGTAAAGAAACCGCTAGGAAACAGAACACAGTCAGCATGCTGCTGACTGGGTAAAGAAAGAAACTGCTAGGAAACAGAACCCAGTCAGCATGCTGCTGACTGGGTAAAAAGTACAACGATAGGAAAACATGTACAGTGCTCTGTCAAGAGGCCAGAAACCGAAAAGGTGCACCTCCTTGCTTTATACCTGTCATCATTTTCTACTTACTAAGTATTAAAAAAATGCCTGGTTACCTTATCTATTTGTGGTTGCCAGTGCCTGTAAACAGAAATATAAAAAATAGCTGCCTGTTTTTGTGCAGCATTAGAATTTGGATGATTGATATGGGGTGGGTGCTAACAAGTTATAGTTGGATCCACCATTGGATTTTGTTATAAATGAAAAAGCTCTTAGATTCTAATTGGATTGGATTTGATTTATTCGGTGTAAGCCCACGAAAGTAGACTTTATTTCCAGTGGGGTCCTTCTGGTGGTGATTGGGCAGTACACCGGGAGACAATCCCCTATCTTTTCCGAAGAGTTTACTGCGTTCTTTAACGTGCGCGTGGGCCATAAATGCACATGTGACTAACGGCTTAACCCATGCGCTATCGTAACTTGTATTTCAGCCCTTCAGCTGAAACCCAAGGAGAGGCAGCGATGGGAATTGAACCAGGGACCTAGAGATCTCCATGCGGTTCAGCGCACACACAGTGGCTACCACCAGATTAGTCGACTGAGCTAAGCTGCTCTCTCTTGGCCACCACCAAGACTTCTCTCTTTGTCAGATTCATAGGCCTACACACACACACACACACACAC